>NW_027150308.1:0-39854 GCF_031143425.1 Pleurodeles waltl
ACTCAGAATGGGACTTTGTCACTTTTTTGAAGAAAAAAATTGAAATTAGATTTTTTCAATTTTGGGACTAAAAAAGATGAAATTTGGATTTTTTCACTTTTTGGATGAAAAAAGTTGAAATTTTTTCTAAGTGCCCACTCAGAATGGGACTTTGTCAGATTTTTGACAAAAACTATGAATGTTCACTTTTTCACTATTTGGATCAAAAAAGTTTATCTTTCCATCCAATAAGTCGAAATGTCCCATTCTGACATGGGAAGCGGAACACATGTCAACTTAGACAAAAGTTGAATATTTTTCTAAGTCCCATCACATAATGAGATGGGACTTAGAAAAAAATTCAACTTTTGTAAAAAGTCAAAAGAACTTCTAAGTCCCTTGTCAGAATGGGAGTTTATCACTTCTTTGCAGAAGAAAATTAAATTTGGATGCTTTCCCTTTTTGGACGATAAATGTTGAAATTTTTTCTAAGTCCCCATTCAGAGTGGGACTTTGCGACTTTTTGAAGAAATGTATTCAATTTGGATTTTTTCACTTTTTGGATGAAAAAAGTTGAGATTTTTTTTAAGTGCCCACTCAGAATGGGACTTTGTCCCTTTTTTGAAGAAAAAAATGAAATTAGATTTTTTCACTTTTGGGTCTCAAAAAGATGAAATTTGGATTTTTTCACTTTTTGGATGAAAAATGTGAAATTTTTTCTAATTGCCCACTCAGAATGGGACTTTGTCACTTTTTTGAAGAAAAAAATTGAAATTAGATTTTTTCAATTTTGGGACTAAAAAAGATGAAATTTGGATTTTTTCACTTTTTGGATGAAAAAAGTTGAAATTTTTTCTAAGTGCCCACTCAGAATGGGACTTTGTCAGATTTTTGACAAAAACTATGAATGTTCACTTTTTCACTATTTGGATCAAAAAAGTTTATCTTTCCATCCAATAAGTCGAAATGTCCCATTCTGACATGGGAAGCGGAACACATGTCAACTTAGACAAAAGTTGAATATTTTTCTAAGTCCCATCTCATAATGAGATGGGACTTAGAAAAAAATTCAACTTTTGTAAAAAGTCAAAAGAACTTCTAAGTCCCTTGTCAGAATGGGAGTTTATCACTTCTTTGCAGAAGAAAATTAAATTTGGATGCTTTCCCTTTTTGGACGATAAATGTTGAAATTTTTTCTAAGTCCCCATTCAGAGTGGGACTTTGCGACTTTTTTGAAGAAATGTATTCAATTTGGATTTTTTCACTTTTTGGATGAAAAAAGTTGAGATTTTTTTTAAGTGCCCACTCAGAATGGGACTTTGTCCCTTTTTTGAAGAAAAAAATGAAATTAGATTTTTTCACTTTTGGGTCTCAAAAAGATGAAATTTGGATTTTTTCACTTTTTGGATGAAAAATGTGAAATTTTTTCTAATTGCCCACTCAGAATGGGACTTTGTCACTTTTTTGAAGAAAAAAATTGAAATTAGATTTTTTCAATTTTGGGACTAAAAAAGATGAAATTTGGATTTTTTCACTTTTTGGATGAAAAAAGTTGAAATTTTTTCTAAGTGCCCACTCAGAATGGGACTTTGTCAGATTTTTGACAAAAACTATGAATGTTCACTTTTTCACTATTTGGATCAAAAAAGTTTATCTTTCCATCCAATAAGTCGAAATGTCCCATTCTGACATGGGAAGCGGAACACATGTCAACTTAGACAAAAGTTGAATATTTTTCTAAGTCCAATCTCATAATGAGATGGGACTTAGAAAAAAATTCAACTTTTGTAAAAAGTCAAAAGAACTTTTAAGTCCCTTGTCAGAATGGGAGTTTATCACTTCTTTGCAGAAGAAAATTAAATTTGGATGCTTTCCCTTTTTGACGATAAATGTTGAAATTTTTTCTAAGTCCCCATTCAGAGTGGGACTTTGCGACTTTTTTGAAGAAATGTATTCAATTTGGATTTTTTCACTTTTTGGATGAAAAAGTAGAAATTTTTTCTAAGTGCTTACTCAGAATGTGACTTTGTCACTTTTTTGAAAAAAAAATTGAAATTAGATTTTTTCACTTTTGGGACTAAAAAAGATGGAATTTTGTTTTTTCACTTTCTGGATGAAAAAGTATAAATTTTTTCTAAGTGCTTACTCAGAATGGGACTTTGTCACTTTTTTGAAGAAAAAAAATGAAATTTGATTTTTTCACTTTTGGGACTCAAAAAGATGAAATTTGGATGTTTTCACTTTTTGGATGAAAAAAGTTGAATTTATTTCTAAGTAGCCACTCAGAATGGGACTTTGTCACTTTTTGAAGAAAAATATTGAAATTTGTTTTTTCACTTTTGGGACTATAAAGATGAAATTTGGATTTTTTTCACCTTTTGGATGAAAAATGTGACATTTTTTCAAATCCCTACACAGAATGGGACTTTGTCAGATTTTTGACAAAAACTATGAATGTTCACTTTTTCACTATTTGGATCAAAAAAGTTTATCTTTCCATCCAATAAGTCGAAATGTCCCATTCTGACATGGGAAGCGGAACACATGTCAACTTAGACAAAAGTTGAATATTTTTCTAAGTCCCATCTCATAATGAGATGGGACTTAGAAAAAAATTCAACTTTTGTAAAAAGTCAAAAGAGCTTCTAAGTCCCTTGTCAGAATGGGAGTTTATCACTTCTTTGCAGAAGAAAATTAAATTTGGATGCTTTCCCTTTTTGGACGATAAATGTTGAAATTTTTTCTAAGTCCCCATTCAGAGTGGGACTTTGCGACTTTTTTGAAGAAATGTATTCAATTTGGATTTTTTCACTTTTTGGATGAAAAAGTAGAAATTTTTTCTAAGTGCCCACTCAGAATGGGACTTTATCACTTTTTTGAAGAAAAAATTGAAATTTGATTTTTTTCACTTTTGGGACTAAAAAAGATGAAATTTGGATTTTTTCACTTTTTGGATGAAAAAGTATAAATTTTTTCTAAGTGCTTACTCAGAATGGGACTTTGTCACTTTTTTGAAAAAAAAATTTGAAATTAGATTTTTTCACTTTTGGGACTAAAAAAGATGAAATTTTGATTTTTTCACTTTTTGGATGAAAAAAGTTGAGATTTTTTCTAAGTGCCCACTCAGAATGGGACTTTGTCACTTTTTTGAAGAAAAAAATGAAATTAGATTTTTTCACTTTTGGGTCTCAAAAAGATGAAATTTGGATTTTTTCACTTTTTGGATGAAAAATGTGAAATTTTTTCTAATTGCCCACTCAGAATGGGACTTTGTCACTTTTTTGAAGAAAAAAATTGAAATTAGATTTTTTCACTTTTGGGACTAAAAAAGATGAAATTTGGATTTTTTCACTTTTTGGATGAAAAAAGTTGAAATTTTTTCTAAGTGCCCACTCAGAATGGGACTTTGTCAGATTTTTGACAAAAACTATGAATGTTCACTTTTTCACTATTTGGATCAAAAAAGTTTATCTTTCCATCCAATAAGTCGAAATGTCCCATTCTGACATGGGAAGCGGAACACATGTCAACTTAGACAAACGTTGAATATTTTTCTAAGTCCCATCTCATAATGAGATGGGACTTAGAAAAAAATTCAACTTTTGTAAAAAGTCAAAAGAACTTCTAAGTCCCTTGTCAGAATGGGAGTTTATCACTTCTTTGCAGAAGAAAATTCAATTTGGATGCTTTCCCTTTTTGGACGATAAATGTTGAAATTTTTTCTAAGTCCCCATTCAGAGTGGGACTTTGCGACTTTTTTGAAGAAATGTATTCAATTTGGATTTTTTCACTTTTTGGATGAAAAAGTAGAAATTTTTTCTAAGTGCTTACTCAGAATGTGACTTTGTCACTTTTTTGAAAAAAAAAATTGAAATTAGATTTTTTCACTTTTGGGACTAAAAAAGATGAAATTTTGATTTTTTCACTTTCTGGATGAAAAAGTATAAATTTTTTCTAAGTGCTTACTCAGAATGGGACTTTGTCACTTTTTTGAAGAAAAAAAATGAAATTTGATTTTTTCACTTTTGGGACTCAAAAAGATGAAATTTGGATGTTTTCACTTTTTGGATGAAAAAAGTTGAATTTATTTCTAAGTGGCCACTCAGAATGGGACTTTGTCACTTTTTTGAAGAAAAATATTGAAATTTGTTTTTTCACTTTTGGGACTATAAAGATGAAATTTGGATTTTTTTCACCTTTTGGATGAAAAATGTGACATTTTTTCAAATCCCTACACAGAATGGGACTTTGTCACTTTTTTGAAGAAAAAAATGAAATTAGATTTTTTCACTTTTGGGTCTCAAAAAGATGAAATTTGGATTTTTTCACTTTTTGGATGAAAAATGTGAAATTTTTTCAAATCCGTACTCAGAATGGGACTTTGTCACATTTTTGACAAAAACTATGAATGTTCACTTTTTCACTATTTGGATCAAAAAAGTTTATCTTTCCATCCAATAAGTCGAAATGTCCCATTCTGACATGGGAAGCGGAACACATGTCAACTTAGACAAAAGTTGAATATTTTTCTAAGTCCCATCTCATAATGAGATGGGACTTAGAAAAAAATTAAACTTTTGTAATAAGTCAAAAGAACTTCTAAGTCCCTTGTCAGAATGGGAGTTTAACACTTCTTTGCAGAAGAAAATTAAATTTGGATGCTTTCGCTTTTTGGACGATAAATGTTGAAATTTATTCTAAGTCCCCATTCAGAGTGGGACTTTGCGACTTTTTTGAAGAAATGTATTCAATTTGGATTTTTTCACTTTTTGGATGAAAAAGTATAAATTTTTTCTAAGTGCTTACTCAGAATGGGACTTTGTCACTTTTTTGAAAAAAAAAATTGAAATTTGATTTTTTCACTTTTGGGACTAAAAAAGATGAAATTTTGATTTTTTCACTTTTTGGATGAAAAAAGTTGAATTTATTTCTAACTGCCCACTCAGAATGGGACTTTGTCACTTTTTTGAAGAAAAATATTGAAATTTGTTTTTTCACTTTTGGGACTATAAAGATGAAATTTGGATTTTTTTCACCTTTTGGATGAAAAATGTGAAATTTTTTCAAATCCCTACACAGAATGGGACTTTGTCAGATTTTTGACAAAAACTATGAATGTTCACTTTTTCACTATTTGGATCAAAAAAGTTTATCTTTCCATCCAATAAGTCGAAATGTCCCATTCTGACATGGGAAGCGGAACACATGTCAACTTAGACAAAAGTTGAATATTTTTCTAAGTCCCATCTCATAATGAGATGGGACTTAGAAAAAAATTCAACTTTTGTAAAAAGTCAAAAGAACTTCTAAGTCCCTTGTCAGAATGGGAGTTTATCACTTCTTTGCAGAAGAAAATTCAATTTGGATGCTTTCCCTTTTTGGACGATAAATGTTGAAATTTTTTTCTAAGTCCCCATTCAGAGTGGGACTTTGCGACTTTTTTGAAGAAATGTATTCAATTTGGATTTTTTCACTTTTTGGATGAAAAAGTAGAAATTTTTTCTAAGTGCTTACTCAGAATGTGACTTTGTCACTTTTTTGAAAAAAAAAATTGAAATTAGATTTTTTCACTTT
This sequence comes from Pleurodeles waltl, assembly GCF_031143425.1. Classification (NCBI taxonomy): domain Eukaryota; kingdom Metazoa; phylum Chordata; class Amphibia; order Caudata; family Salamandridae; genus Pleurodeles; species Pleurodeles waltl. The sequence goes on from NW_027150308.1 coordinate 5,554, forward strand.
TGGGACTAAAAAAGATGAAATTTTGATTTTTTCACTTTCTGGATGAAAAAGTATAAATTTTTTCTAAGTGCTTACTCAGAATGGGACTTTGTCACTTTTTTGAAGAAAAAAAATGAAATTTGATTTTTTCACTTTTGGGACTCAAAAAGATGAAATTTGGATGTTTTCACTTTTTGGATGAAAAAAGTTGAATTTATTTCTAAGTGGCCACTCAGAATGGGACTTTGTCACTTTTTTGAAGAAAAATATTGAAATTTGTTTTTTCACTTTTGGGACTATAAAGATGAAATTTGGATTTTTTTCACCTTTTGGATGAAAAATGTGACATTTTTTCAAATCCCTACACAGAATGGGACTTTGTCACATTTTTGACAAAAACTATGAATGTTCACTTTTTCACTATTTGGATCAAAAAAGTTTATCTTTCCATCCAATAAGTCGAAATGTCCCATTCTGACATGGGAAGCGGAACACATGTCAACTTAGACAAAAGTTGAATATTTTTCTAAGTCCCATCTCATAATGAGATGGGACTTAGAAAAAAATTCAACTTTTGTAAAAAGTCAAAAGAACTTCTAAGTCCCTTGTCAGAATGGGAGTTTATCACTTCTTTGCAGAAGAAAATTAAATTTGGATGCTTTCCCTTTTTGGATGATAAATGTTGAAATTTTTTCTAAGTCCCCATTCAGAGTGGGACTTTGCGACTTTTTTGAAGAAATGTATTCAATTTGGATTTTTTCACTTTTTGGATGAAAAAGTATAAATTTTTTCTAAGTGCTTACTCAGAATGGGACTTTGTCACTTTTTGAAAAAAAAAATTGAAATTAGATTTTTTCACTTTTGGGACTCAAAAAGATGAAATTTTGATTTTTTCACTTTCTGGATGAAAAAGTATAAATTATTTCTAAGTGCTTACTCAGAATGGGACTTTGTCACTTTTTTGAAGAAAAAAAATGAAATTTGATTTTTTCACTTTTGGGACTCAAAAAGATGAAATTTTGATGTTTTCACTTTTTGGATGAAAAAAGTTGAATTTATTTCTAAGTGGCCACTCAGAATGGGACTTTGTCACTTTTTTGAAGAAAAATATTGAAATTTGTTTTTTCACTTTTGGGACTATAAAGATGAAATTTGGATTTTTTTCACCTTTTGGATGAAAAATTTGACATTTTTTCAAATCCCTACACAGAATGGGACTTTGTCAGATTTTTGACAAAAACTATGAATGTTCACTTTTTCACTATTTGGATCAAAAAGTTTATCTTTCCATCCAATAAGTCGAAATGTCCCATTCTGACATGGGAAGCGGAACACATGTCAACTTAGACAAAAGTTGAATATTTTTCTAAGTCCCATCTCATAATGAGATGGGACTTAGAAAAAAATTCAACTTTTGTAAAAAGTCAAAAGAACTTCTAAGTCCCTTGTCAGAATGGGAGTTTATCACTTCTTTGCAGAAGAAAATTAAATTTGGATGCTTTCCCTTTTTGGACGATAAATGTTGAAATTTTTTCTAAGTCCCCATTCAGAGTGGGACTTTGCGACTTTTTTGAAGAAATGTATTCAATTTGGATTTTTTCACTTTTTGGATGAAAAAGTAGAATTTTTTTCTAAGTGCCCACTCAGAATGGGACTTTATCACTTTTTTGAAGAAAAAATTGAAATTTGATTTTTTTCACTTTTGGGACTAAAAAAGATGAAATTTGGATTTTTTCACTTTTTGGATGAAAAAGTATAATTTTCTTCTAAGTGCTTACTCAGAATGGGACTTTGTCACTTTTTTGAAAAAAAAAATTGAAATTTGATTTTTTCACTTTTGGGACTAAAAAAGATGAAATTTTGATTTTTTCACTTTTTGGATGAAAAAAGTTGAGATTTTTTCTAAGTGCCCACTCAGAATGGGACTTTGTCACTTTTTTGAAGAAAAAAATGAAATTAGATTTTTTCACTTTTGGGTCTCAAAAAGATGAAATTTGGATTTTTTCACTTTTTGGATGAAAAATGTGAAATTTTTTCTAATTGCCCACTCAGAATGGGACTGTGTCACTTTTTTGAAGAAAAAAATTGAAATTAGATTTTTTCACTTTTGGGACTAAAAAAGATGAAATTTGGATTTTTTCACTTTTTGGATGAAAAAAGTTGAAATTTTTTCTAAGTGCCCACTCAGAATGGGACTTTGTCAGATTTTTGACAAAAACTATGAATGTTCACTTTTTCACTATTTGGATCAAAAAAGATTATCTTTCCATCCAATAAGTCGAAATGTCCCATTCTGACATGGGAAGCGGAACACATGTCAACTTAGACAAAAGTTGAATATTTTTCTAAGTCCCATCTCATAATGAGATGGGACTTAGAAAAAAATTCAACTTTTGTAAAAAGTCAAAAGAACTTCTAAGTCCCTTGTCAGAATGGGAGTTTATCACTTCTTTGCAGAAGAAAATTAAATTTGGATGCTTTCCCTTTTTGGACGATAAATGTTGAAATTTTTTCTAAGTCCCCATTCAGAGTGGGACTTTGCGACTTTTTTGAAGAAATGTATTCAATTTGGATTTTTTCACTTTTTGGATGAAAAAGTAGAAATTTTTTCTAAGTGCCCACTCAGAATGGGACTTTATCACTTTTTTGAAGAAAAAATTGAAATTTGATTTTTTTCACTTTTGGGACTAAAAAAGATGAAATTTGGATTTTTTCACTTTTTGGATGAAAAAGTATAAATTTTTTGTAAGTGCTTACTCAGAATGGGACTTTGTCACTTTTTTGAAAAAAAAAATTGAAATTTGATTTTTTCACTTTTGGGACTAAAAAAGATGAAATTTGATTTTTTCACTTTTTGGATGAAAAAAGTTGAGATTTTTTCTAAGTGCCCACTCAGAATGGGACTTTGTCACTTTTTTGAAGAAAAAAATGAAATTAGATTTTTTCACTTTTGGGTCTCAAAAAGATGAAATTTGGATTTTTTCACTTTTTGGATGAAAAATGTGAAATTTTTTCTAATTGCCCACTCAGAATGGGACTTTGTCACTTTTTTGAAGAAAAAAATTGAAATTAGATTTTTTCACTTTTGGGACTAAAAAAGATGAAATTTAGATTTTTTCACTTTTTGGATGAAAAAAGTTGAAATTTTTTCTAAGTGCCCACTCAGAATGGGACTTTGTCAGATTTTTGACAAAAACTATGAATGTTCACTTTTTCACTATTTGGATCAAAAAAGTTTATCTTTCCATCCAATAAGTCGAAATGTCCCATTCTGACATGGGAAGCGGAACACATGTCAACTTAGACAAAAGTTGAATATTTTTCTAAGTCCCATCTCATAATGAGATGGGACTTAGAAAAAAATTCAACTTTTGTAAAAAGTCAAAAGAACTTCTAAGTCCCTTGTCAGAATGGGAGTTTATCACTTCTTTGCAGAAGAAAATTAAATTTGGATGCTTTCCCTTTTTGGACGATAAATGTTGAAATTTTTTCTAAGTCCCCATTCAGAGTGGGACTTTGCGACTTTTTTGAAGAAATGTATTCAATTTGGATTTTTTCACTTTTTGGATGAACAAGTAGAAATTTTTTCTAAGTGCCCACTCAGAATGGGACTTTATCACTTTTTTGAAGAAAAAATTGAAATTTGATTTTTTTCACTTTTGGGACTAAAAAAGATGAAATTTGGATTTTTTCACTTTTTGGATGAAAAATGTGAAATTTTTTCTAATTGCCCACTCAGAATGGGACTTTGTCACTTTTTTGAAGAAAAAAATTGAAATTAGATTTTTTCAATTTTGGGACTAAAAAAGATGAAATTTGGATTTTTTCACTTTTTGGATGAAAAAAGTTGAAATTTTTTCTAAGTGCCCACTCAGAATGGGACTTTGTCAGATTTTTGACAAAAACTATGAATGTTCACTTTTTCACTATTTGGATCAAAAAAGTTTATCTTTCCATCCAATAAGTCGAAATGTCCCATTCTGACATGGGAAGCGGAACACATGTCAACTTAGACAAAAGTTGAATATTTTTCTAAGTCCCATCTCATAATGAGATGGGACTTAGAAAAAAATTCAACTTTTGTAAAAAGTCAAAAGAACTTCTAAGTCCCTTGTCAGAATGGGAGTTTATCACTTCTTTGCAGAAGAAAATTAAATTTGGATGCTTTCCCTTTTTGGACGATAAATGTTGAAATTTTTTCTAAGTCCCCATTCAGAGTGGGACTTTGCGACTTTTTTGAAGAAATGTATTCAATTTGGATTTTTTCACTTTTTGGATGAAAAAAGTTGAGATTTTTTTTAAGTGCCCACTCAGAATGGGACTTTGTCCCTTTTTTGAAGAAAAAAATGAAATTAGATTTTTTCACTTTTGGGTCTCAAAAAGATGAAATTTGGATTTTTTCACTTTTTGGATGAAAAATGTGAAATTTTTTCTAATTGCCCACTCAGAATGGGACTTTGTCACTTTTTTGAAGAAAAAAATTGAAATTAGATTTTTTCAATTTTGGGACTAAAAAAGATGAAATTTGGATTTTTTCACTTTTTGGATGAAAAAAGTTGAAATTTTTTCTAAGTGCCCACTCAGAATGGGACTTTGTCAGATTTTTGACAAAAACTATGAATGTTCACTTTTTCACTATTTGGATCAAAAAAGTTTATCTTTCCATCCAATAAGTCGAAATGTCCCATTCTGACATGGGAAGCGGAACACATGTCAACTTAGACAAAAGTTGAATATTTTTCTAAGTCCCATCTCATAATGAGATGGGACTTAGAAAAAAATTCAACTTTTGTAAAAAGTCAAAAGAACTTCTAAGTCCCTTGTCAGAATGGGAGTTTATCACTTCTTTGCAGAAGAAAATTAAATTTGGATGCTTTCCCTTTTTGGACGATAAATGTTGAAATTTTTTCTAAGTCCCCATTCAGAGTGGGACTTTGCGACTTTTTTGAAGAAATGTATTCAATTTGGATTTTTTCACTTTTGGATGAAAAAGTAGAAATTTTTTCTAAGTGCTTACTCAGAATGTGACTTTGTCACTTTTTTGAAAAAAAAAATTGAAATTAGATTTTTTCACTTTTGGGACTAAAAAAGATGAAATTTTGATTTTTTCACTTTCTGGATGAAAAAGTATAAATTTTTTCTAAGTGCTTACTCAGAATGGGACTTTGTCACTTTTTTGAAGAAAAAAAATGAAATTTGATTTTTTCACTTTTGGGACTCAAAAAGATGAAATTTGGATGTTTTCACTTTTTGGATGAAAAAAGTTGAATTTATTTCTAAGTGGCCACTCAGAATGGGACTTTGTCACTCTTTTGAAGAAAAATATTGAAATTTGTTTTTTCACTTTTGGGACTATAAAGATAAAATTTGGATTTTTTTCACCTTTTGGATGAAAAATGTGACATTTTTTCAAATCCCTACACAGAATGGGACTTTGTCAGATTTTTGACAGAAACTATGAATGTTCACTTTTTCACTATTTGGATCAAAAAAGTTTATCTTTCCATCCAATAAGTCGAAATATCCCATTCTGACATGGGAAGCGGAACACATGTCAACTTAGACAAAAGTTGAATATTTTTCTAAGTCCCATCTCATAATGAGATGGGACTTAGAAAAAAATTCAACTTTTGTAAAAAGTCAAAAGAACTTCTAAGTCCCTTGTCAGAATGGGAGTTTATCACTTCTTTGCAGAAGAAAATTAAATTTGGATGCTTTCCCTTTTTGGACGATAAATGTTGAAATTTTTTCTAAGTCCCCATTCAGAGTGGGACTTTGCGACTTTTTTGAAGAAATGTATTCAATTTGGATTTTTTCACTTTTTGGATGAAAAAGTAGAAATTTTTTCTAAGTGCCCACTCAGAATGGGACTTTATCACTTTTTTGAAGAAAAAATTGAAATTTGATTTTTTTCACTTTTGGGACTAAAAAAGATGAAATTTGGATTTTTTCACTTTTTGGATGAAAAAGTATAAATTGTTTCTAAGTGCTTACTCAGAATGGGACTTTGTCACTTTTTTGAAAAAAAAATTTGAAATTTGATTTTTTCACTTTTGGGACTAAAAAAGATGAAATTTTGATTTTTTCACTTTTTGGATGAAAAAAGTTGAGATTTTTTCTAAGTGCCCACTCAGAATGGGACTTTGTCACTTTTTTGAAGAAAAAAATGAAATTAGATTTTTTCACTTTTGGGTCTCAAAAAGATGAAATTTGGATTTTTTCACTTTTTGGATGAAAAATGTGAAATTTTTTCTAATTGCCCACTCAGAATGGGACTTTGTCACTTTTTTGAAGAAAAAAATTGAAATTAGATTTTTTCACTTTTAGGACTCAAAAAGATGAAATTTGGATTGTTTCACTTTTTGGATGAAAAAAGTTGAATTTATTTCTAAGTGCCCACTCAGAATGGCACTTTGTCACTTTTTTGAAGAAAAATATTGAAATTTGTTTTTTCACTTTTGGGACTATAAAGATGAAATTTGGATTTTTTTCACCTTTTGGATGAAAAATGTGAAATTTTTTCAAATCCCTACTCAGAATGGGACTTTGTGACATTTTTGACAAAAACTATGAATGTTCACTTTTTCACTATTTGGATCAAAAAAGTTTATCTTTCCATCCAATAAGTCGAAATGTCCCATTCTGACATGGGAAGCGGAACACATGTCAACTTAGACAAAAGTTGAATATTTTTCTAAGTCCCATCTCATAATGAGATGGGACTTAGAAAAAAATTCAACTTTTGTAAAAAGTCAAAAGAACTTCTAAGTCCCTTGTCAGAATGGGAGTTTATCACTTCTTTGCAGAAGAAAATTACATTTGGATGCTTTCCGTTTTTGGACGATAAATGTTGAAATTTTTTCTAAGTCCCCATTCAGAGTGGGACTTTGCAACTTTTTTGAAGAAATGTATTCAATTTGGATTTTTTCACTTTTTAAATGAAAAAGTATACATTTTTTCTAAGTGCTTACTCAGAATGGGACTTTATCACTTTTTTGAAGAAAAAAAATGAAATTTGATTTTTTCACTTTTGGGACTAAAAAAGAAGAAATTTTGATTTTTTCACTTTTTGGATGAAAAAAGTTGAAATTTTTTCTAAGTGCCCACTCAGAATGGGACTTTGTCAGATTTTTGACAAAAACTATGAATGTTCACTTTTTCACTATTTGGATCAAAAAAGTTTATCTTTCCATCCAATAAGTCGAAATGTCCCATTCTGACATGGGAAGTGGAACACATGTCAACTTAGACAAAAGTTGAATATTTTTCTAAGTCCCATCTCATAATGAGATGGGACTTAGAAAAAAATTCAACTTTTGTAAAAAGTCAAAAGAACTTCTAAGTCCCTTTTCAGAATGGGAGTTTATCACTTCTTTGCAGAAGAAAATTAAATTTGGATGCTTTCCCTTTTTGGACGATAAATGTTGAAATGTTTTCTAAGTCCCCATTCAGAGTGGGACTTTGCGACTTTTTTGAAGAAATGTATTCAATTTGGATTTTTTCACTTTTTGGATGAAAAAGTAGAAATTTTTCCTAAGTGCTTACTCAGAATGGGACTTTGTCACTTTTTTGAAAAAAAAAAATGAAATTAGATTTTTTCACTTTTGGGACTAAAAAAGATGAAATTTTGATTTTTTTCACTTTTTGGATGAAAAAAGTTGAAATGTTTTCTAAGTCCCCATTCAGAGTGGGACTTTGCGACTTTTTTGAAGAAATTTATTCAATTTGGATTTTTTCACTTTTTGGATGAAAAAGTAGAAATTTTTTCTAAGTGCTTACTCAGAATGGGACTTTGTCACTTTTTTGAAAAAAAAAATTGAAATTAGATTTTTTCACTTTTGGGACTAAAAAAGATGAAATTTGGATGTTTTCACTTTTTGGATGAAAAAAGTTGAATTTATTTCTAAGTGCCCACTCAGAATGGGACTTTGTCACTTTTTTGAAGAAAAAAATGAAATTTGTTTTTTCACTTTTGGGACTATAAAGATAAAATTTGGATTTTTTTCACCTTTTGGATGAAAAATGTGAAATTTTTTCAAATTCCTACACAGAATGGGACTTTGTCAGATTTTTGACAAAAACTATGAATGTTCACTTTTTCACTATTTGGATCAAAAAAGTTTATCTTTCCATCCAATAAGTCGAAATGTCCCATTCTGACATGGGAAGCGGAACACATGTCAACTTAGACAAAAGTTGAATATTTTTCTAAGTCCCATCTCATAATGAGATGGGACTTAGAAAAAAATTCAACTTTTGTAAAAAGTCAAAAGAACTTCTAAGTCCCTTGTCAGAATGGGAGTTTATCACTTCTTTGCAGAAGAAAATTACATTTGGATGCTTTCCCTTTTTGGACGATAAATGTTGAAATTTTTTCTAAGTCCCCATTCAGAGTGGGACTTTGCGACTTTTTTGAAGAAATGTATTCAATTTGGATTTTTTCACTTTTTGGATGAAAAAGTATAAATTTTTTCTAAGTGCTTACTCAGAATGGGACTTTGTCACTTTTTTGAAAAAAAAAATTGAAATTAGATTTTTTCACTTTTGGGACTAAAAAAGATGAAATTTTGATTTTTTCACTTTTTGGATGAAAAAAGTTGAAATTTTTTCTAAGTGCCCACTCAGAATGGGACTTTGTCACTTTTTTGAAGAAAAAAAATGAAATTTGATTTTTTCACTTTTGGGACTCAAAAAGATGAAATTTGGATGTTTTCACTTTTTGGATGAAAAAAGTTGAATTTATTTCTAAGTGCCCACTCAGAATGGGACTTTGTCACTCTTTTGAAGAAAAATATTGAAATTTGTTTTTTCACTTTTGGGACTATAAAGATAAAATTTGGATTTTTTTCACCTTTTGGATGAAAAATGTGACATTTTTTCAAATCCCTACACAGAATGGGACTTTGTCAGATTTTTGACAGAAACTATGAATGTTCACTTTTTCACTATTTGGATCAAAAAAGTTTATCTTTCCATCCAATAAGTCGAAATATCCCATTCTGACATGGGAAGCGGAACACATGTCAACTTAGACAAAAGTTGAATATTTTTCTAAGTCCCATCTCATAATGAGATGGGACTTAGAAAAAAATTCAACTTTTGTAAAAAGTCAAAAGAACTTCTAAGTCCCTTGTCAGAATGGGAGTTTATCACTTCTTTGCAGAAGAAAATTACATTTGGATGCTTTCCCTTTTTGGACGATAAATGTTGAAATTTTTTCTAAGTCCCCATTCAGAGTGGGACTTTGCGACTTTTTTGAAGAAATGTATTCAATTTGGATTTTTTCACTTTTTGGATGAAAAAGTATAAATTTTTTCTAAGTGCTTACTCAGAATGGGACTTTGTCACTTTTTTGAAAAAAAAAATTGAAATTTGATTTTTTCACTTTTGGGACTAAAAAAGATGAAATTTTGATTTTTTCACTTTTTGGATGAAAAAAGTTGAAATTTTTTCTAAGTGCCCACTCAGAATGGGACTTTGTCACTTTTTTGAAGAAAAAAATGAAATTTGATTTTTTTCACTTTTGGGTCTCAAAAAGATGAAATTTGGATGTTTTCACTTTTTGGATGAAAAAAGTTGAATTTATTTCTAAGTGCCCACTCAGATTGGCACTTTGTCACTTTTTTGAAGAAAAATATTGAAATTAGTTTTTTCACTTTTGGGACTATAAAGATGAAATTTGGATTTTTTTCACCTTTTGGATGAAAAATGTGACATTTTTTCAAATCCCTACTCAGAATGGGACTTTGTCAGATTTTTGACAAAAACTATGAATGTTCACTTTTTCACTATTTGGATCAAAAAAGTTTATCTTTCCATCCAATAAGTCGAAATGTCCCATTCTGACATGGGAAGCGGAACACATGTCAACTTAGACAAAAGTTGAATATTTTTCTAAGTCCCATCTCATAATGAGATGGGACTTAGAAAAAAATTCAACTTTTGTAAAAAGTCAAAAGAACTTCTAAGTCCCTTGTCAGAATGGGAGTTTATCACTTCTTTGCAGAAGAAAATTAAATTTGGATGCTTTCCCTTTTTGGACGATAAATGTTGAAATTTTTTCTAAGTCCCCATTCAGAGTGGGACTTTGCGACTTTTTTGAAGAAATGTATTCAATTTGGATTTTTTCACTTTTTGGATGAAAAAGTAGAAATTTTTTCTAAGTGCTTACTCAGAATGTGACTTTGTCACTTTTTTGAAAAAAAAAAATTGAAATTAGATTTTTTCACTTTTGGGACTAAAAAAGATGAAATTTTGATTTTTTCACTTTCTGGATGAAAAAGTATAAATTTTTTCTAAGTGCTTACTCAGAATGGGACTTTGTCACTTTTTTGAAGAAAAAAATATGAAATTTGATTTTTTCACTTTTGGGACTCAAAAAGATGAAATTTGGATGTTTTCACTTTTTGGATGAAAAAAGTTGAATTTATTTCTAAGTGGCCACTCAGAATGGGACTTTGTCACTTTTTTGAAGAAAAATATTGAAATTTGTTTTTTCACTTTTGGGACTATAAAGATGAAATTTGGATTTTTTTCACCTTTTGGATGAAAAATGTGACATTTTTTCAAATCCCTACACAGAATGGGACTTTGTCAGATTTTTGACAAAAACTATGAATGTTCACTTTTTCACTATTTGGATCAAAAAAGTTTATCTTTCCATCCAATAAGTCGAAATGTCCCATTCTGACATGGGAAGCGGAACACATGTCAACTTAGACAAAAGTTGAATATTTTTCTAAGTCCCATCTCATAATGAGATGGGACTTAGAAAAAAATTCAACTTTTGTAAAAAGTCAAAAGAACTTCTAAGTCCCTTGTCAGAATGGGAGTTTATCACTTCTTTGCAGAAGAAAATTAAATTTGGATGCTTTCCCTTTTTGGACGATAAATGTTGAAATTTTTTCTAAGTCCCCATTCAGAGTGGGACTTTGCGACTTTTTTGAAGAAATGTATTCAATTTGGATTTTTTCACTTTTTGGATGAAAAAGTAGAAATTTTTTCTAAGTGCCCACTCAGAATGGGACTTTATCACTTTTTTGAAGAAAAAATTGAAATTTGATTTTTTTCACTTTTGGGACTAAAAAAGATGAAATTTGGATTTTTTCACTTTTTGGATGAAAAAGTATAAATTGTTTCTAAGTGCTTACTCAGAATGGGACTTTGTCACTTTTTTGAAAAAAAAAATTGAAATTTGATTTTTTCACTTTTGGGACTAAAAAAGATGAAATTTTGATTTTTTTCACTTTTTGGATGAAAAAAGTTGAGATTTTTTCTAAGTGCCCACTCAGAATGGGACTTTGTCACTTTTTTGAAGAAAAAAATGAAATTAGATTTTTTCACTTTTGGGTCTCAAAAAGATGAAATTTGGATTTTTTCACTTTTTGGATGAAAAATGTGAAATTTTTTCTAATTGCCCACTCAGAATGGGACTTTGTCACTTTTTTGAAGAAAAAAATTGAAATTAGATTTTTTCACTTTTAGGACTCAAAAAGATGAAATTTGGATTGTTTCACTTTTTGGATGAAAAAAGTTGAATTTATTTCTAAGTGCCCACTCAGAATGGCACTTTGTCACTTTTTTGAAGAAAAATATTGAAATTTGTTTTTTCACTTTTGGGACTATAAAGATGAAATTTGGATTTTTTTCACCTTTTGGATGAAAAATGTGAAATTTTTTCAAATCCCTACTCAGAATGGGACTTTGTCAGATTTTTGACAAAAACTATGAATGTTCACTTTTTCACTATTTGGATCAAAAAAGTTTATCTTTCCATCCAATAAGTCGAAATGTCCCATTCTGACATGGGAAGCGGAACACATGTCAACTTAGACAAAAGTTGAATATTTTTCTAAGTCCCATCTCATAATGAGATGGGACTTAGAAAAAAATTCAACTTTTGTAAAAAGTCAAAAGAACTTCTAAGTCCCTTGTCAGAATGGGAGTTTATCACTTCTTTGCAGAAGAAAATTACATTTGGATGCTTTCCGTTTTTGGACGATAAATGTTGAAATTTTTTCTAAGTCCCCATTCAGAGTGGGACTTTGCGACTTTTTTGAAGAAATGTATTCAATTTGGATTTTTTCACTTTTTAAATGAAAAAGTATAAATTTTTTCTATATGACCACTCAGAATGGGACTTTGTCACTTTTTCAAGAAAAAAATTTTAATTTGATTTTTTCACTTTTGGGACTAAACAAGATGAAATTTGGATTTTTTCACTTTTTGGATGAAAAAAGTTGAAATTTTTTCTAAGTGCCCACTCAGAATGGGACTTTGTCACTTTTTTGAAGAAAAAATCGAAATTTGATTTTTTCACTTTTGGGACTAAAAAAGATGAAATTTTGATTTTTTCACTTTTTGGATGAGAAAAGTTTAAATTTTTTCTAAGTGCCCACTCAGAATGAGACTTTGTCACTTTTTTAAAGAAAAATATTGAAATTTGTTTTTTTCACTTTTGGAACTGAAAAGATGAAATTTGGATTTTTTTCACCTTTTGGATGAAAAATGTGAAATTTTTTCAAATCCCTACTCAGAATGGGACTTTGTCACATTTTTGACAAAAACTATGAATTTTCACTTTTTCACTATTTGGATCAAAAAAGTTTATCTTTCCATCCAATAAGTCGAAATGTCCCATTCTGACATGGGTAGCGGAACACATGTCAACTTAGACAAAAGTTGAATATTTTTCTATGTCCCATCTCATAATGAGATGGGACTTAAAAAAAAATTCAACTTTTGTAAAAAGTCAAAAGAGCTTCCAAGTCCCTTGTCAGAATGGGAATTTATCACTTCTTTGAAGACGAAAATTAAATTTGGATGCTTTCACTTTTTGGACGATAAAGGTTGAAATTTTTTCTAAGTCCCCATTTAGAGTGGGACTTTGCGACTTTTTTGAAGAAATGTATTCAATTCGGATTTTTTCACTTTTTGGATGAAAAAGTAGAAATAGTTTCTAAGTGCCCACTCAGAATGGGACTTTGTCACTTTTTTGAAGAAAAAAAATCGAAATTTGATTTTTTCACTTTTGGGACTAAAAAAGATGAAATTTTGATTTTTTCACTTTTTGGATGAGAAAAGTTGAAATTTTTTCTAAGTGCCCACTCAGAATGAGACTTTGTCACTTTTTTGAAGAAAAATATTGAAATTTGTTTTTTCACTTTTGGGACTGAAAAGATGAAATTTGGATTTTTTTCACCTTTTGGATGAAAAATGTGAAATTTTTTCAAATCCCTACTCAGAATGGGACTTTGTCACATTTATGACAAAAACTATGAATTTTCACTTTTTCACTATTTGGATCAAAAAAGTTTATCTTTCCATCCAATAAGTCGAAATGTCCCATTCTGACATGGGAAGCGGAACACATGTCAACTTAGACAAAAGTTGAATATTTTTCTAAGTCCCATCTCATAATGAGATGGGACTTAGAAAAAAATTCAACTTTTGTAAAAAGTCAAAAGAACTTCCAAGTCCCTTGTCAGAATGGGAATTTATCACTTCTTTGAAGACGAAAATTAAATTTGGATGCTTTCACTTTTTGGACGATAAAGGTTGAAATTTTTTCTAAGTCCCCATTTAGAGTGGGACTTTGCGACTTTTTTGAAGAAATGTATTCAATTCGGATTTTTTCACTTTTTGGATGAAAAAGTAGAAATAGTTTCTAAGTGCCCACTCAGAATGGGACTTTGTCACTTTTTTGAAGAAAAAAAATCGAAATTTGATTTTTTCACTTTTGGGACTAAAAAAGATGAAATTTTGATTTTTTCACTTTTTGGATGAGAAAAGTTGAAATTTTTTCTAAGTGCCCACTCAGAATGAGACTTTGTCACTTTTTTGAAGAAAAATATTGAAATTTGTTTTTTCACTTTTGGGACTGAAAAGATGAAATTTGGATTTTTTTCACCTTTTGGATGAAAAATGTGAAATTTTTTCAAATCCCTACTCAGAATGGGACTTTGTCACATTTATGACAAAAACTATGAATTTTCACTTTTTCACTATTTGGATCAAAAAAGTTTATCTTTCCATCCAATAAGTCGAAATGTCCCATTCTGACATGGGAAGCGGAACACATGTCAACTTAGACAAAAGTTGAATATTTTTCTAAGTCCCATCTCATAATGAGATGGGACTTAGAAAAAAATTCAACTTTTGTAAAAAGTCAAAAGAACTTCCAAGTCCCTTGTCAGAATGGGAGTTTATCACTTCTTTGCAGAAGAAAATTAAATTTGGATGATTTCACTTTTTGGACGATAAATGTTGAAAATTTTTCTAAGTCCCCATTCAGAGTGGGACTTTGTGACTTTTTTGAAGAAATGTATTCAATTTGGATTTTTTCTTTTTTTGGATGAAAAAGTAGAAATTTTTTCTAAGTGCCCACTCAGAATGGGACTTTGTCACATTTTTGAAGAAAAAAATTGAAATTTGATTTTTTCACTTTTGGGACTAAAAAAGATGAAATTTGGAATTTTTCACTTTTTGGATGAAAAAAGTTGAATTTTTTTCTAAGTGCCCACTCAGAATGGGACTTTGTCACTTTTTTGAAGAAAAAAATCGAAATTTGATTTTTTCACTTTTGGGACTAAAAAAGATGAAATTTTGATTTTTTCACTTTTTGGATGAGAAAAGTTGAAATTTTTTCTAAGTGCCCACTCAGAATGAGACTTTGTCACTTTTTTGAAGAAAAATATTGAAATTTGTTTTTTCACTTTTGGGACTGAAAAGATGAAATTTTGATTTTTTTCACCTTTTGGATGAAAAATGTGAAATTTTTTCAAATCCCTACTCAGAATGGGACTTTGTCACATTTATGACAAAAACTATGAATTTTCACTTTTTCACTATTTGGATCAAAAAAGTTTATCTTTCCATCCAATAAGTCGAAATGTCCCATTCTGACATGGGAAGCGGAACACATGTCAACTTAGACAAAAGTTGAAAATTTTTCTAAGTCCCAACTCATAATGAGATGGTACTTAGAAAAAAATTCAACTTTTGTAAAAAGTCAAAAGAACTTCCAAGTCCCTTGTCAGAATGGGAATGTATCACTTCTTTGAAGAAGAAAATTAAATTTGGATGCTTTCACTTTTTGGACGATAAAGGTTGACATTTTTTCTAAGTCCCCATTCAGAGTGGGACTTTGCGACTTTTTTGAAGAAATGTATTCAATTCGGATTTTTTCACTTTTTGGATGAAAAAGTAGAAATTGTTTCTATGTGACCACTCAGAATGGGACTTTGTCACTTTTTCAAGAAAAAAATTGAAATTTTATTTTTTCACTTTTGGGACTAAAAAAGATGAAATTTGGATTTTTTCCCTTTTTGGATGAAAAAAGTTGAAATTTTTTCTAAGTGCCCACTCAGAATGGGACTTTGTCACTTTTTTGAAGAAAAAAATCGAAATTTGATTTTTTCACTTTTGGGACTGAAAAAGATGAAATTTTGATTTTTTCACTTTTTGGATGAGAAAAGTTGAAATTTTTTCTAAGTGCCCACTCAGAATGAGACTTTGTCACTTTTTTGAAGAAAAATATTGAAATTTGTTTTTTCACTTTTGGGACTGAAAAGATGAAATTTGGATTTTTTTCACCTTTTGGATGAAAAATGTGAAATTTTTTCAAATCCCTACTCAGAATGGGACTTTGCCACATTTTTGACAAAAACCATGAATTTTCACTTTTTCACTATTTGGATCAAAAAAGTTTATCTTTCCATCCAATAAGTTGAAATGTCCCATTCTGACATGTGAAGCGGAACACATGTCAACTTAGGCAAAAGTTGAATATTTTTCTAAGTCCCATCTCATAATGAGATGGGACTTAGAAAAAAATTCAACTTTTGTAAAAAGTCAAAAGAGCTTCCATGTCCCTTGTCAGAATGGGAATTTATCACTTCTTTGAAGAAGAAAATTAAATTTGGATGCTTTCACTTTTTGGACGATAAAGGTTGAAATTTTTTCTAAGTCCCCATTCAGAGAGGGACTTTGCGACTTTTTTGAAGAAATGTATTCAATTCGGATTTTTTTACTTTTGGATGAAAAAGTTGAAATTTATTCTAAGTGCCCACTCAGAATGGGACTATGTCACTTTTTTGAAGAAAAAAATTGAAATTTTTTTTTTCACTTTTGGGACTACAATAGATGAAATTTGGATTTTTTCACTTTTTGGATGAAAAAAGTTGATTTTTTTTCTAAGTGCCCAATCAGAATGGGACTGTGTCACTTTTTTGAAGAAAAATATTGAAATTAGTTTTTTCACTTTTGGGACTAAAAAGATGAAATTTGGATTTTTTTCACCTTTTGGATGAAAAATGTGAAATTTTTTCAAATCCCTACTCAGAATGGGACTTTGTCACATTTATGACAAAAACTATGAATTTTCACTTTTTCACTATTTGGATCAAAAAAGTTTATCTTTCCATCCAATAAGTCGAAATGTCCCATTCTGACATGGGAAGCGGAACACATGTCAACTTAGACAAAAGTTGAATATTTTTCTAAGTCCCATCTCATAATGAGATGGGACTTAGAAAAAAATTCAACTTTTGTAAAAAGTCAAAAGAACTTCCAAGTCCCTTGTCAAAATGGGAGTTTATCACTTCTTTGCAGAAGAAAATTAAATTTGGATGATTTCACTTTTTGGACGATAAATGTTGAAAATTTTTCTAAGTCCCCATTCAGAGTGGGACTTTGTGACTTTTTTGAAGAAATGTATTCAATTTGGATTTTTTCTTTTTTTGGATGAAAAAGTAGAAATTTTTTCTAAGTGCCCACTCAGAATGGGACTTTGTCACTTTTTTGAAGAAAAAAATTGAAATTTGATTTTTTCACTTTTGGGACTAAAAAAGATGAAATTTGGAATTTTTCACTTTTTGGATGAAAAAAGTTGAATTTTTTTCTAAGTGCCCACTCAGAATGGGACTTTGTCACTTTTTTGAAGAAAAAAAATCTAAATTTGATTTTTTCACTTTTGGGACTAAAAAAGATGAAATTTTGATGTTTTCACTTTTTGGATGAGAAAAGTTGAAATTTTTTCTAAGTGCCCACTCAGAATGAGACTTTGTCACTTTTTTGAAGAAAAATATTGAAATTAGTTTTTTCACTTTTGGGACTGAAAAGATGAAATTTGGATTTTTTTCACCTTTTGGATGAAAAATGTGACATTTTTTCAAATCCCTACTCAGAATGGGACTTTGTCACATTTATGACAAAAACTATGAATTTTCACTTTTTCACTATTTGGATCAAAAAAGTTTATCTTTCCATCCAATAAGTCGAAATGTCCCATTCTGACATGGGAAGCGGAACACATGTCAACTTAGACAAAAGTTGAAAAATTTTCTAAGTCCCAACTCATAATGAGATGGTACTTAGAAAAAAATTCAACTTTTGTAAAAAGTCAAAAGAACTTCCAAGTCCCTTGTCAGAATGGGAATGTATCACTTCTTTGAAGAAGAAAATTAAATTTGGATGCTTTCACTTTTTGGACGATAAAGGTTGACATTTTTTCTAAGTCCCCATTCAGAGTGGGACTTTGCGACTTTTTTGAAGAAATGTATTCAATTCGGATTTTTTCACTTTTTGGATGAAAAAGTAGAAATTGTTTCTATGTGACCACTCAGAATGGGACTTTGTCACTTTTTCAAGCAAAAAATTGAAATTTTATTTTTTCACTTTTGGGACTAAAAAAGATGAAATTTGTATTTTTTCACTTTTTGGATGAAAAAAGTTGCATTTTTTTCTAAGTGCCCTCTCAGAATGGGACTTTGTCACTTTTTTGAAGAAAAAAATCGAAATTTGATTTTTTCACTTTTGGGACTAAAAAAGATGAAATTTGGACTTTTTCACTTTTTGGATGAGAAAAGTTGAAATTTTTTCTAAGTGCCCACTCAGAATGAGACTTTGTCACTTTTTTGAAGAAAAATATTGAAATTAGTTTTTTCACTTTTGGGACTGAAAAGATGAAATTTGGATTTTTTTCACCTTTTGGATGAAAAATGTGAAATGTTTTCAAATCCCTACTCAGAATGGGACTTTGTCACATTTTTGACAAAAACCATGAATTTTCACTTTTTCACTATTTGGATCAAAAAAGTTTATCTTTCCATCCAATAAGTCGAAATTCCCATTCTGTACATGGGAAGCGGAACACATGTCAACTTAGACAAAAGTTGAAAATTTTTCTAAGTCCCAACTCATAATGAGATGTACTTAGAAAAAAATTCAACTTTTTGTAAAAAGTCAAAAGAACTTCCAAGTCCCTTGTCAGAATGGGAATTTATCACTTCTTTGCAGAAGAAAATTAAATTTGGATGATTTCACTTTTTGGACGATAAATGTTGAAAATTTTTCTAAGTACCCTTCAGAGTGGGACTTTGTGACTTTTTTGAAGGAAATGTATTCAATTTGATTTTTTCATTTTTTGGATGAAAAAGTAGATATTTTTTCTAAGTGCCCACTCAGAATGGGACTTTGTCACTTTTTTGAAGAAAAAAATTGAAATTTGATTTTTTCACTTTTGGGACTAAAAAAAGATGAAATTTGGAATTTTCACTTTTTGGATGAAAAAGTTGCATTTTTTTCTAAGTGCCCACTCAGAATGGACTTTGGTCACTTTTTTGAAGAAAAAAATCGAAATTTGATTTTTTCACTTTTGGGACTAAAAAAGATGAAATTTTGATTTTTTCACTTTTTGGATGAGAAAAGTTGACTTTTTTCTAAGTGCCCACTCAGAATGAGACTTTGTCACTTTTTGAAGAAAAATATTGAAATTTGTTTTTTCACTCTTGGGACTGAAAAGATGAAATTTGGATTTTTTTCACCTTTTGGATGAAAAATGTTGAATTTTTTCAAATCCCTACTCAGAATGGGACTTTGTCACATTTATGACAAAAACTAATGAATTTTCACTTTTTCACTATTTGGATCAAAAAAGTTTATCTTTCACATCCAATACGTCGAAATGTCCCATTCTGACATGGGAAGCGGAACACATGTCAACTTAGACAAAAGTTGAATATTTTTCTAAGTCCCAACTCATAATGAGATGGGACTTAGAAAAAAATTCAATCTTTGTAAAAAGTCAAAAGAACTTCCCAAGTCCCTTGTCAGAATGGGAATTTATCACTTCTTTGAAGAAGGAAATTAAATTTGGATGCTTTCACTTTTTGGACGATAAAGGTTGACATTTTTTCTAAGTCCCCATTCAGAGTGGAACTTTGCGACTTTTTTGAAGAAATGTATTCAATTCGGATTTTTTCACTTTTTGGATGAAAAAGTAGAAATTGTTTCTATGTGACCACGTCAGATGGGACTTTGTCACTTTTTTCAAGAAAAAAATTGAAATTTTTATTTTTTCCCTTTTGGGACTAAAAAAGATGAAATTTGGATTTTTTCACTTTTTGGATGAAAAAAGTTGCATTTTTTTCTAAGTGCCCACTCAGAATTGGACTTTGTCACTTTTTTGAAGAAAAAAATCGAAATTTGATTTTTTCACTTTTGGGACTAAAAAAGATGAAATTTGGACTTTTTCACTTTTTTGGATGAGAAAAGTTGAAATTTTTTCTAAGTGCCCACTCAGAATGAGACTTTGTCACTTTTTTGAAGAAAAATATTGAAATTAGTTTTTTCACTTTTGGGACTGAAAAGATGAAATTTGCATTTTTTTCACCTTTTGGATGAAAAATGTGAAATGTTTTCAAATCCCTACTCAGAATGGGACTTTGTCACATATTTTGACAAAAAACCATGAATTTTCACTTTTTCACTATTTGGATCAAAAAAGGTTTATCTTTCCATCCAATAAGTCGAAATGTCCCATTCTGACATGGGAAGCGGAACTCATGTCAACTTAGACAAAAGTTGAACATTTTTCTAAGTCCCAACTCATAATGAGATGGTACTTAGAAAAAAATTCAACTTTTGTAAAAAGTCAAAAGAACTTCCAAGTCCCTTGTCAGAATGGGAATTTATCACTTCTTTGAAGAAGAAAATTAAATTTGGATGCTTTCACTTTTTGGACGATAAAGGTTGACATTTTTTCTAAGTCCCCATTCAGAGTGGGACTTTGCGACTTTTTTGAAGAAATGTATTCAATTCGGATTTTTTCACTTTTTGGATGAAAAAGTAGAAATTGTTTCTAATGTGACCACTCAGAATGGGACTTTGTCACTTTTTCAAGAAAAAAATTGAAATTTGATTTTTTCACTTTTGGGACTAAAAAAGATGAAATTTGGATTTTTTCACTTTTTGGATGAAAAAAGTTGCATTTTTTTCTAAGTGCCCACTCAGAATGGGACTTTGTCACTTTTTTGAAGAAAAATATTGAAATTAGTTTTTTCACTTTTGGGACTGAAAAGATGAAATTTGGATTTTTTTCACCTTTTGGATGAAAAATGTGAAATGTTTTCAAATCCCTACTCAGAATGGGACTTTGTCACATTTTTGACAAAAAACATGAATTTTCACTTTTTCACTATTTGGATCAAAAAAGTTTATCTTTCCATCCAATAAGTCGAAATGTCCCATTCTGACATGGGAAGCGGAACACATATCAACTTAGACAAAAGTTGAAAATTTTTCTAAGTCCCAACTCATAATGAGATGGTACTTAGAAAAAAATTCAACTTTTGTAAAAAGTCAAAAGAACTTCCAAGTCCCTTGTCAGAATGGGAGTTTATCACTTCTTTGCAGAAGAAAATTAAATTTGGATGATTTCACTTTTTGGACGATAAATGTTGAAAAAATTTTCTAAGTCCCCATTCAGAGTGGGACTTTGTGACTTTTTGAAGAAATGTATTCAATTTGGATTTTTTCTTTTTTTGGATGAAAAAGTAGAAATTTTTTCTAAGTGCCCACTCAGAATGGGACTTTGTCACTTTTTTGAAGAAAAAAATTGAAATTAGATTTTTTCACTTTTGGGACTAAAAAAGATGAAATTTGGAATTTTTCACTTTTTGGATGAAAAAAGTTGAATTTTTTTCTAAGTGCCCACTCAGAATGGGACTTTGTCACTTTTTTGAAAAAAAAAATCGAAATTGGATTTTTTCACTTTTGGGACTAAAAAAGATGAAATTTGATTTTTTCACTTTTTGGATGAGAAAAGTTGACATTTTTTCTAAGTGCCCACTCAGAATGAGACTTTGTCACTTTTTTGAAGAAAAAAATTGAAATTTGATTTTTTCACTTTTTGGGACTAAAAAAGATGAAATTTGGATTTTTTCACTTTTTGGATGAAAAAGTTGAAATTTTTTCCAAGTGCCCACTCAGAATGGGACTTTGTCACTTTTTTGAAGAAAAAAATCGAAATTTGATTTTTTCACTTTTGGGACTAAAAAAGATGAAATTTGGATTTTTTCACTTTTTGGATGAGAAAAGTTTAAATTTTTTTCTAAGTGCCCACTCAGAATGAGACTTTGTCACTTTTTTGAAGAAAAATATTGAAATTTGTTTTTTCACTTTTGGGACTGAAAAGATGAAATTTGGATTTTTTTCACCTTTTGATGAAAAAAGTGAAATTTTTTCAAATCCCTACTCAGAATGGGACTTTGGCACATTTTTGACAAAAACTATGAATTTTCACTTTTTCACTATTTGGATCAAAAAAGTTTTATCTTTCCATCCAATAAGTCGAAATGTCCCATTCTGACATGGGAAGCGGAACACATGTCAACTTAGACAAAAGTTGAATATTTTTCTAAGTCCCATCTCATAATGAGATGGGACTTAGAAAAAAATTCAACTTTTGTAAAAAGTCAAAAGAGCTTCCATGTCCCCTTGTCAGAATGGGAATGTATCACTTCTTTGAAGAAGAAATTAAATTTGGATGCTTTCACTTTTTGGACGATAAAGGTTGACATTTTTTCTAAGTCCCCATTCAGAGTGGGACTTTGCGACTTTTTTTGAAGAAATGTATTCAATTCGGATTTTTTCACTTTTTGGATGAAAAAGTAGAAATTGTTTCTATGTGACCACTCAGAATGGGACTTTGTCACTTTTTCAAGAAAAAAATTGAAATTTTATTTTTTCACTTTTGGGACTAAAAAAGATGAAATTTGGATTTTTTTCCCTTTTTGGATGAAAAAAGTTGAAATTTTTTCTAAGTGCCCACTCAGAATGGGACTTTGTCACTTTTTTGAAGAAAAAAATCGAAATTTGATTTTTTCACTTTTGGGACTGAAAAAGATGAAATTTTGATTTTTTCACTTTTTGGATGAGAAAAGTTGAAATTTTTTCTAAGTGCCCACTCAGAATGAGACTTTGTCACTTTTTTGAAGAAAAATATTGAAATTTGTTTTTTCACTTTTGGGACTGAAAAGATGAAATTTGGATTTTTTTCACCTTTTGGATGAAAAATGTGAAATTTTTCAAATCCCTACTCAGAATGGGACTTTGCCACATTTTTGACAAAAACCATGAATTTTCACTTTTTCACTATTTGGATCAAAAAAGTTTATCTTTCCATCAATAAGTTGAAATGTCCCATTCTGACATGTGAAGCGGAACACATGTCAACTTAGACAAAAGTTGATATTTTTCTAAGTCCCATCTCATAATGAGATGGGACTTAGAAAAAAATTCAACTTTTGTAAAAAGTCAAAAGAGCTTCCATGTCCCTTGTCAGAATGGGAATTTATCACTTCTTTGAAGAAGAAAATTAAATTTGGATGCTTTCACTTTTTGGACGATAAAGGTTGAAATTTTTTCTAAGTCCCCATTCAGAGAGGGACTTTGCGACTTTTTGAAGAAATGTATTCAATTCGGATTTTTTTTACTTTTGGATGAAAAAGTTGAAATTTTTTTCTAAGTGCCCACTCAGAATGGGACTATGTCACTTTTTTGAAGAAAAAAATTGAAATTTTTTTTTTCACTTTTGGGACTACAATAGATGAAATTTGGATTTTTTCACTTTTTGGATGAAAAAAGTTGATTTTTTTTCTAAGTGCCCAATCAGAATGGGACTGTGTCACTTTTTTGAAGAAAAATATTGAAATTAGTTTTTTTCACTTTTGGGACTAAAAAGATGAAATTTGGATTTTTTTCACCTTTTGGATGAAAAATGTGAAATTTTTTCAAATCCCTACTCAGAATGGGACTTTGTCACATTTATGACAAAAACTATGAATTTTCACTTTTTCACTATTTGGATCAAAAAAGTTTATCTTTCCATCCAATAAGTCGAAATGTCCCATTCTGACATGGGAAGCGGAACACATGTCAACTTAGACAAAAGTTGAATATTTTTCTAAGTCCCATCTCATAATGAGATGGGACTTAGAAAAAAATTCAACTTTTGTAAAAAGTCAAAAGAACTTCCAAGTCCCTTGTCAAAATGGGAGTTTATCACTTCTTTCCAGAAGAAAATTAAATTTGGATGATTTCACTTTTTGGACGATAAATGTTGAAAATTTTTCTAAGTCCCCATTCAGAGTGGGACTTTGTGACTTTTTTGAAGAAATGTATTCAATTTGGATTTTTTCTTTTTTTGGATGAAAAAGTAGAAATTTTTTCTAAGTGCCCACTCAGAATGGGACTTTGTCACTTTTTGAAGAAAAAAATTGAAATTTGATTTTTTCACTTTTGGGACTAAAAAAGATGAAATTTGGAATTTTTCACTTTTTGGATGAAAAAAGTTGAATTTTTTTCTAAGTGCCCACTCAGAATGGGACTTTGTCAATTTGTTTGAAGAAAAAAATCTAAATTTGATTTTTTCACTTTTGGGACTAAAAAAGATGAAATTTTTATTTTTTCACTTTTAGATGAGAAAAGTTGAAATTTTTTCTAAGTGCCCACTCAGAATGAGACTTTGTCACTTTTTTGAAGAAAAATATTGAAATTAGTTTTTTCACTTTTGGGACTGAAAAGATGAAATTTGGATTTTTTTCACCTTTTGGATGAAAAATGTGACATTTTTTTCAAATCCTACTCAGAATGGGACTTTGTCACATTTATGACAAAAACTATGAATTTTCACTTTTTCACTATTTGGATCAAAAAAGTTTATCTTTCCATCCAATAAGTCGAAATGTCCCATTCTGACATGGGAAGCGGAACACATGTCAACTTAGACAAAAGTTGAAAATTTTTCTAAGTCCCAACTCATAATGAGATGGTACTTAGAAAAAAATTCAACTTTTGTAAAAAGTCAAAAGAACTTCCAAGTCCCTTGTCAGAATGGGAATGTATCACTTCTTTGAAGAAGAAAATTAAATTTGGATGCTTTCACTTTTTGGACGATAAAGGTTGACATTTTTTCTAAGTCCCCATTCAGAGTGGGACTTTGCGACTTTTTTGAAGAAATGTATTCAATTCGGATTTTTTCACTTTTTGGATGAAAAAGTAGAAATTGTTTCTATGTGACCACTCAGAATGGGACTTTGTCACTTTTTCAATGCAAAAAATTGAAATTTTATTTTTTCACTTTTGGGACTAAAAAAGATGAAATTTGGATTTTTTCACTTTTTGGATGAAAAAAGTTGCATTTTTTTCTAAGTGCCCTCTCAGAATGGGACTTTGTCACTTTTTTGAAGAAAAAAATCGAAATTTGATTTTTTCACTTTTGGGACTAAAAAAGATGAAATTTTGATTTTTTCACTTTTTGGATGAGAAAAGTTGACATTTTTTCTAAGTGCCCACTCAGAATGAGACTTTGTCACTTTTTTGAAGAAAAATATTGAAAATTTGTTTTTTCACTCTTGGGACTGAAAGATGAAATTTGGATTTTTTTCACCTTTTGGATGAAAAATGTGAAATTTTTTCAAATCCCTACTCAGAATGGGACTTTGTCACATTTATGACAAAAACTATGAATTTTCACTTTTTCACTATTTGGATCAAAAAAGTTTATCTTTTAATCCAATACGTCGAAATGTCCCATTCTGACATGGGAAGCGGAACACATGTCAACTTAGACAAAAGTTGAATATTTTTCTAAGTCCCAACTCATAATGAGATGGGACTTAGAAAAAAATTCAACTTTTGTAAAAAGTCAAAAGAACTTCCAAGTCCCTTGTCAGAATGGGAATTTATCACTTCTTTGAAGAAGGAAATTAAATTTGGATGCTTTCACTTTTTGGACGATAAAGGTTGACATTTTTTCTAAGTCCCCATTCAGAGTGGGACTTTGCGACTTTTTTGAAGAAATGTATTCAATTCGGATTTTTTCACTTTTTGGATGAAAAAGTAGAAATTGTTTCTATGTGACCACTCAGAATGGGACTTTGTCACTTTTTCAAGAAAAAAATTGAAATTTTATTTTTTCACTTTTGGGACTAAAAAAGATTGAAATTTGGATTTTTTCACTTTTTGGATGAAAAAAGTTGCATTTTTTTCTAAGTGCCCACTCAGAATGGGACTTTGTCACTTTTTTGAAGAAAAAAATCGAAATTTGATTTTTTCACTTTTGGGACTAAAAAGATGAAATTTGGACTTTTTCACTTTTGGATGAGAAAAGTTGAATTTTTTTCTAAGTGCCCACTCAGAATGAGACTTTGTCACTTTTTTGAAGAAAAATATTGAAATTAGTTTTTTTCACTTTTGGGACTGAAAAGATGAAATTTGCATTTTTTTCACCTTTTGGATGAAAAATGTGAAATGTTTTCAAATCCCTACTCAGAATGGGACTTTGTCACATTTTTGACAAAAACCATGAATTTTCACTTTTTCACTATTTGGATCAAAAAAGTTTATCTTTCCATCCAATAAGTCGAAATGTCCCATTCTGACATGGGAAGCGGAACTCATGTCAACTTAGACAAAAGTTGAACATTTTTCTAAGTCCCAACTCATAATGAGATGGTACTTAGAAAAAAATTCAACTTTGTAAAAAGTCAAAAGAACTTCCAAGTCCCTTGTCAGAATGGGAATTTATCACTTCTTTGAAGAAGAAAATTAAATTTGGATGCTTTCACTTTTTGGACGATAAAGGTTGACATTTTTTCTAAGTCCCCATTCAGAGTGGGACTTTGCGACTTTTTGAAGAAATGTATTCAATTCGGATTTTTTCACTTTTTGGATGAAAAAGTAGAAATTGTTTCTATGTGACCACTCAGAATGGGACTTTGTCACTTTTTCAAGAAAAAAATTGAAATTTGATTTTTTCACTTTTGGGACTAAAAAGATGAAATTTGGATTTTTTCACTTTTTGGATGAAAAAAGTTGCATTTTTTTCTAAGTGCCCACTCAGAATGGGACTTTGTCACTTTTTGAAGAAAAATATTGAAATTAGTTTTTTCACTTTTGGGACTGAAAAGATGAAATTTGGATTTTTTTCACCTTTTGGATGAAAAATGTGAAATGTTTTCAAATCCCTACTCAGAATGGGACTTTGTCACATTTTTGACAAAAAACATGAATTTTCACTTTTTCACTATTTGGATCAAAAAAGTTTATCTTTCCATCCAATAAGTCGAAATGTCCCATTCTGACATGGGAAGCGGAACACATATCAACTTAGACAAAAGTTGAAAATTTTTCTAAGTCCCAACTCATAATGAGATGGTACTTAGAAAAAAATTCAACTTTTGTAAAAAGTCAAAAGAACTTCCAAGTCCCTTGTCAGAATGGGAGATTTATCACTTCTTTGCAGAAGAAAATTAAATTTGGATGATTTCACTTTTTGGACGATAAATGTTGAAAAATTTTCTAAGTCCCCATTCAGAGTGGGACTTTGTGACTTTTTTGAAGAAATGTATTCAATTTGGATTTTTTCTTTTTTTTGGATGAAAAAGTAGAAATTTTTTCTAAGTGCCCACTCAGAATGGGACTTTGTCACTTTTTTGAAGAAAAAAATTGAAATTAGATTTTTTCACTTTTGGGACTAAAAAAGATGAAATTTGGAATTTTTCACTTTTGGATGAAAAAAGTTGAATTTTTTTCTAAGTGCCCACTCAGAATGGGACTTTGTCACTTTTTTGAAAAAAAAAATCGAAATTTGATTTTTTCACTTTTGGGACTAAAAAAGATGAAATTTTGATTTTTTCACTTTTTGGATGAGAAAAGTTGACATTTTTTCTAAGTGCCCACTCAGAATGAGACTTTGTCACTTTTTTGAAGAAAAAAATTGAAATTTGATTTTTTCACTTTTGGGACTAAAAAAGATGAAATTTGGATTTTTTCACTTTTTTGGATGAAAAAAGTTGAAATTTTTTCCAAGTGCCCACTCAGAATGGGACTTTGTCACTTTTTTGAAGAAAAAAATCGAAATTTGATTTTTTCACTTTTGGGACTAAAAAAGATGAAATTTGGATTTTTTCACTTTTTGGATGAGAAAGTTTAAATTTTTCTAAGTGCCCACTCAGAATGAGACTTTGTCACTTTTTTGAAGAAAAATATTGAAATTTGTTTTTTCACTTTTGGGACTGAAAAGATGAAATTTGGATTTTTTTCACCTTTTGGATGAAAAATGTGAAATTTTTTCAAATCCCTACTCAGAATGGGACTTTGGCACATTTTTGACAAAAACTATGAATTTTCACTTTTTCACTATTTGGATCAAAAAAGTTTATCTTTCCATCCAATAAGTCGAAATGTCCCATTCTGACATGGGAAGCGGAACACATGTCAACTTAGACAAAAGTTGAATATTTTTCTAAGTCCCATCTCATAATGAGATGGGACTTAGAAAAAAAATTCAACTTTTGTAAAAAGTCAAAAGAGCTTCCATGTCCCTTGTCAGAATGGGAATTTATCACTTCTTTGAAGAAGAAAATTAAATTTGGATGCTTTCACTTTTTGGACGATAAAGGTTGAAATTTTTTCTAAGTCCCCATTCAGAGAGGGACTTTGCGACTTTTTTGAAGAAATGTATTCAATTCGGATTTTTTCACTTTTGGATGAAAAAGTTGAAATTTTTTCTAAGTGCCCACTCAGAATGGGACTATGTCACTTTTTTGAAGAAAAAAATTGAAATTTTTTTTTTTCACTTTTGGGACTAAAATAGATGAAATTTGGATTTTTTTCACTTTTTGGATGAAAAAAGTTGATTTTTTTTCTAAGTGCCCACTCAGAATGGGACTGTGTCACTTTTTTGAAGAAAAATATTGAAATTAGTTTTTTCACTTTTGGGACTAAAAAGATGAAATTTGGATTTTTTTCACCTTTTGGATGAAAAATGTGATTTTTTTTCAAATCCCTACTCAGAATGGGACTTTGTCAAATTTTTGACAAAAATGATGAATTTTCACATTTTCACTACTTGGATCAAAAAAGTTTATCTTTCCATCCAATAAGTCGAAATGTCCCATTCTGACATGGGAAGCGGAACACATGTCAACTTAGACAAAAGTTGAATATTTTTCTAAGTCCCATCTCATAATGAGATGGGACTTAGAAAAAAATTCAACTTTTGTAAAAAAGTCAAAAGAGCTTCCAAGTCCCTTGTCAGAATGGGAATTTATCACTTCTTTGAAGAAGAAAATTACATTTGAATGCTTTCACTTTTTGGACGATAAAGGTTGAAATATTTCCTAAGTCCCCATTCAGAGTGGGACTTTGCGACTTTTTGAAGAAATGTATTCAATTCGGATTTTTTCACTTTTTGGATGAAAAAGTAGAAATTGTTTCTATGTGACCACTCAGAATGGGACTTTGTCACTTTTTCAAGAAAAAAAATGTAATTTGATTTTTTCACTTTTGGGACTAAACAAGATGAAATTTGGATTTTTTCACTTTTGGATGAAAAAAGTTGAAATTTTTTCTAAGTGCCCACTCAGAATGGGACTTTGTCACTTTTTTGAAGAAAAAATCGAAATTTGATTTTTTCACTTTTGGGACTAAAAAAGATGAAATTTTGATTTTTTCACTTTTTGATGAGAAAAGTTTAAATTTTTTCTAAGTGCCCACTCAGAATGAGACTTTGTCACTTTTTTAAAGAAAAATATTGAAATTTGTTTTTTTTCACTTTTGGGACTGAAAAGATGAAATTTGGATTTTTTTCACCTTTTGGATGAAAAATGTGAAATTTTTTCAAATCCCTACTCAGAATGGGACTTTGTCACATTTTTGACAAAAACTATGAATTTCACTTTTTCACTATTTGGATCAAAAAAGTTTATCTTTTCATCCAATATGTCGAAATGTCCCATTCTGACATGGGAAGCGGAACACATGTCAACTTAGACAAAAGTTGAATACTTTTTCTATGTTCCCATCTCATAATGAGATGGGACTTAAAAAAAAATTCAACTTTTGTAAAAAGTCAAAAGAGCTTCCAAGTCCCTTGTCAGAATGGGAATTTATCACTTCTTTGAAGACGAAAATTAAATTTGGATGCTTTCACTTTTTGGACGATAAAGGTTGAAATTTTTTCTAAGTCCCCATTTAGAGTGGACTTTGCGACTTTTTTGAAGAAATGTATTCAATTCGGATTTTTTCACTTTTTGGATGAAAAAGTAGAAATAGTTTCTAAGTGCCCACTCAGAATGGGACTTTGTCACTTTTTTGAAGAAAAAAATCGAAATTTGATTTTTTCACTTTTGGGACTAAAAAGATGAAATTTTGATTTTTTTCACTTTTTGGATGAGAAAAGTTGAAATTTTTTCTAAGTGCCCACTCAGAATAGAGACTTTGTCACTTTTTTGAAGAAAAATATTGAAATTTGTTTTTTCACTTTTGGGACTGAAAAGATGAAATTTGGATTTTTTTCACCTTTTGGATGAAAAATGTGAAATTTTTTCAAATCCCTACTCAGAATGGGACTTTGGCACATTTTTGACAAAAAACTATGAATTTTCACTTTTTCACTATTTGGATCAAAAAAGTTTATCTTTCCATCCAATAAGTCGAAATGTCCCATTTCTGACATGGGAAGCGGAACACATGTCAACTTAGACAAAAGTTGAATATTTTTCTAAGTCCCATCTCATAATGAGATGGGACTTAGAAAAAAATTCAACTTTTGTAAAAAGTCAAAAGAGCTTCCATGTCCCTTGTCAGAATGGGAATTTATCACTTCTTTTGAAGAAGAAAATTAAATTTGGATGCTTTCACTTTTTGGACGATAAAGGTTGAAATTTTTCTAAGTCCCCATTCAGAGAGGGACTTTGCGACTTTTTTGAAGAAATGTATTCAATTCGGAATTTTTCACTTTTGGATGAAAAAGTTGAAATTTTTTCTAAGTGCCCACTCAGAATGGGACTATGTCACTTTTTTGAAGAAAAAAATTGAAATTTTTTTTTTTCACTTTTGGGACTAAAATAGATGAAATTTGGATTTTTTCACTTTTTGGATGAAAAAAGTTGATTTTTTTCTAAGTGCCCACTCAGAATGGGACTGTGTCACTTTTTTGAAGAAAAATATTGAAATTAGTTTTTTCACTTTTGGGACTAAAAAGATGAAATTTGGATTTTTTTCACCTTTTGGATGAAAAATGTGATTTTTTTCAAATCCCTACTCAGAATGGGACTTTGTCAAATTTTTGACAAAAATGATGAATTTTCACATTTTCACTACTTGGATCAAAAAAGTTTATCTTTCCATCCAATAAGTCGAAATGTCCCATTCTGACATGGGAAGCGGAACACATGTCAACTTAGACAAAAGTTGAATATTTTTCTAAGTCCCATCTCATAATGAGATGGGACTTAGAAAAAAATTCAACTTTTGTAAAAAGTCAAAAGAGCTCCAAGTCCCTTGTCAGAATGGGAATTTATCACTTCTTTGAAGAAGAAAATTACATTTGAATGCTTTCACTTTTTGGACGATAAAGGTTTGAAATATTTCCTAAGTCCCCATTCAGAGTGGGACTTTGCGACTTTTTTGAAGAAATGTATTCAATTCGGATTTTTTCACTTTTTGGATGAAAAAGTAGAAATTGTTTCTATGTGACCACTCAGAATGGGACTTTGTCACTTTTTCAAGAAAAAAAATGTAATTTGATTTTTTCACTTTTGGGACTAAACAAGATGAAATTTGGATTTTTTCACTTTTTGGATGAAAAAAGTTGAAATTTTTTCTAAGTGCCCACTCAGAATGGGACTTTGTCACTTTTTTGAAGAAAAAATCGAAATTTGATTTTTTCACTTTTGGGACTAAAAAAGATGAAATTTTGATTTTTTCACTTTTTGGATGAGAAAAGTTTAAATTTTTTCTAAGTGCCCACTCAGAATGAGACTTTGTCACTTTTTTAAAGAAAAATATTGAAATTTGTTTTTTTTCACTTTTGGGACTGAAAAGATGAAATTTGGATTTTTTTCACCTTTTGGATGAAAAATGTGAAATTTTTTCAAATCCCTACTCAGAATGGGACTTTGTCACTTTTTGACAAAAACTATGAATTTTCACTTTTTCACTATTTGGATCAAAAAAGTTTATCTTTTCATCCAATATGTCGAAATGTCCCATTCTGACATGGGAAGCGGAACACATGTCAACTTAGACAAAAGTTGAATATTTTTCTATGTCCCATCTCATAATGAGATGGGACTTAAAAAAAAATTCAACTTTTGTAAAAAGTCAAAAGAGCTTCCAAGTCCTTGTCAGAATGGGAATTTATCACTTCTTTGAAGACGAAAATTAAATTTGGATGCTTTCACTTTTTGGACGATAAAGGTTGAAATTTTTTCTAAGTCCCCATTTAGAGTGGGACTTTGCGACTTTTTTGAAGAAATGTATTCAATTCGGATTTTTTCACTTTTTGGATGAAAAAGTAGAAATAGTTTCTAAGTGCCCACTCAGAATGGGACTTTGTCACTTTTTTGAAGAAAAAAATCGAAATTTGATTTTTTCACTTTTGGGACTAAAAAAGATGAAATTTTGATTTTTTCACTTTTTGGATGAGAAAAGTTGAAATTTTTTCTAAGTGCCCACTCAGAATGAGACTTTGTCACTTTTTTGAAGAAAAATATTGAAATTTGTTTTTTCACTTTTGGGACTGAAAAGATGAAATTTGGATTTTTTTCACCTTTTGGATGAAAAATGTGAAATTTTTTCAAATCCCTACTCAGAATGGGACTTTGTCACATTTATGACAAAAACTATGAATTTTCACTTTTTCACTATTTGGATCAAAAAAGTTTATCTTTCCATCCAATAAGTCGAAATGTCCCATTCTGACATGGGAAGCGGAACACATGTCAACTTAGACAAAAGTTGAATATTTTTCTAAGTCCCATCTCATAATGAGATGGGACTTAGAAAAAAATTCAACTTTTGTAAAAAGTCAAAAGAACTTCCAAGTCCCTTGTCAGAATGGGAGTTTATCACTTCTTTGCAGAAGAAAATTAAATTTGGATGATTTCACTTTTTGGACGATAAATGTTGAAAATTTTTCTAAGTACCCATTCAGAGTGGGACTTTGTGACTTTTTTGAAGAAATGTATTCAATTTGGATTTTTTCTTTTTTTGGATGAAAAAGTAGAATTTTTTTCTAAGTGCCCACTCAGAATGGGACTTTGTCACTTTTTTGAAGAAAAAAATTGAAATTTGATTTTTTCACTTTTGGGACTAAAAAAGATGAAATTTGGAATTTTTCACTTTTTGGATGAAAAAAGTTGAATTTTTTTCTAAGTGCCCACTCAGAATGGGACTTTGTCACTTTTTTGAAGAAAAAAATCGAAATTTGATTTTTTCACTTTTGGGACTAAAAAAGATGAAATTTTGATTTTTTCACTTTTTGGATGAAAAATGTGAAATTTTTTCAAATCCCTACTCAGAATGGGACTTTGTCACATTTATGACAAAAAACTATGAATTTTCACTTTTTCACTATTTGGATCAAAAAGTTTATCTTTCCATCCAATAAGTCGAAATGTCCCATTCTGACATGGGAAGCGGAACACATGTCAACTTAGACAAAAGTTGAAAATTTTTCTAAGTCCCAACTCATAATGAGATGGTACTTAGAAAAAAATTCAACTTTTGTAAAAAGTCAAAAGAACTTCCAAGTCCCTTGTCAGAATGGGAATGTATCACTTCTTGAAGAAGAAAATTAAATTTGGATGCTTTCACTTTTTGGACGATAAAGGTTGACATTTTTTCTAAGTCCCCATTCAGAGTGGGACTTTGCGACTTTTTGAAGAAATGTATTCAATTCGGATTTTTTCACTTTTTGGATGAAAAAGTAGAAATTGTTTCTATGTGACCACTCAGAATGGACTTTGTCACTTTTTCAAGCAAAAAATTGAAATTTTATTTTTTCACTTTTGGGACTAAAAAGATGAAATTTGGATTTTTTTCACTTTTTGGATGAAAAAAGTTGCATTTTTTTCTAAGTGCCCTCTCAGAATGGGACTTTGTCACTTTTTTGAAGAAAAAAATTGAAATTTGATTTTTTCACTTTTGGGACTAAAAAAGATGAAATTTGGACTTTTTCACTTTTTGGATGAGAAAAGTTGAAATTTTTTCTAAGTGCCCACTCAGAATGAGACTTTGTCACTTTTTTGAAGAAAAATATTGAAATTAGTTTTTTCACTTTGGGACTGAAAAGATGAAATTTGGATTTTTTTCACCTTTTGGATGAAAAATGTGAAATGTTTTCAAATCCCTACTCAGAATGGGACTTTGTCACATTTTTGACAAAAACCATGAATTTTCACTTTTTCACTATTTGGATCAAAAAAGTTTATCTTCCATCCAATAAGTCGAAATGTCCCATTCTGACATGGGAAGCGGAACACATGTCAACTTAGACAAAAGTTGAAAATTTTTCTAAGTCCCAACTCATAATGAGATGGTACTTAGAAAAAAATTCAACTTTTGTAAAAAGTCAAAAGAACTTCCAAGTCCCTTGTCAGAATGGGAATTTATCACTTCTTTGAAGAAGAAAATTAAATTTGGATGCTTTCACTTTTTTGGACGATAAAGGTTGACATTTTTTCTAAGTCCCCATTCAGAGTGGGACTTTGCGACTTTTTTGAAGAAATGTATTCAATTCGGATTTTTTCACTTTTTGGATGAAAAAGTAGAAATTGTTTCTATGTGACCACTCAGAATGGGACTTTTGTCACTTTTTCAAGAAAAAAATTGAAATTTGATTTTTTTCACTTTTGGGACTAAAAAAGATGAAATTTGGATTTTTTCACTTTTTGGATGAAAAAAGTTGAAATTTTTTCTAAGTGCCCACTCAGAATGGGACTTTGTCACTTTTTTGAAGAAAAAAATCGAAATTTGATTTTTTCACTTTTGGGACTAAAAAAGATGAAATTTTGATTTTTTCACTTTTTGGATGAGAAAAGTTGAAATTTGTTCTAAGTGCCCACTCAGAATGAGACTTTGTCACTTTTTTGAAGAAAAATATTGAAATTTGTTTTTTCACTTTTGGGACTGAAAAGATGAAATTTGGATTTTTTTCACCTTTTGGATGAAAAATGTGAAATGTTTTCAAA
>NW_027150309.1:0-39732 GCF_031143425.1 Pleurodeles waltl
AATCCAAATTGAATACATTTCTTCAAAAAAGTCGCAAAGTCCCACTCTGAATGCGGACTTAGAAACAATTTCAACATTTATCGTCCAAAAGTAAAGCATCCAAATTTAATTTTCTTCTGCAAAGAAGTGATAAACTCCCATTCTGACAAGGGACTTGGAAGTTCTTTCGACTTTTTACAAAAGCTGAATTTTTTTCTAAGTCCCATCTCATTATGAGATGGGACTTAGAAAAATATTCAACTTTTGTCTAAGTTGACATGTGTTCCGCTTCCCATGTCAGAATGGGACATTTCGACTTTTTGGATGGAAAGATAAACTTTTTTGATCCAAATAGTGAAAAAGTGAAAATTCATAGTTTTTGTCAAATATTTGACAAAGTCCCATTCTGAGTAGGGATTTGAAAAAATTTCACATTTTTCATCCAAAAGGTGAAAAAAATCCAAATTTCATATTTTTAGTCCCAAAAGTGAAAAAACAAATTTCAATATTTTTCTTCAAAAAAGTGACAAAGTCCCATTCTGAGTGGGCACTTAGAAAAAAATTCAACTTTTTTCATCCAAAATGTGAAAAAATCCAAAATTTCATCTTTTTGAGTCCCAAAAGTGAAAAAATCAAATTTCAATTTTTTTCTTCAAAAAAGTGACAAAGTCCCATTCTGAGTGGGCACTTAAAAAAAAATTCAACTTTTTTCATCCAAAAAGTGAAAAAAATCCAAATTTCATCTTTTTTAGTCCCAAAAGTGAAAAAATCACATTTCAATTTTTTTCTTCAAAAAGTGACAAAGTCCCATTCTGAGTGGGCACTTAGAAAAAATTTCTACTTTTTCATCCAAAAAGTGAAAAAATCCAAATTGAATACATTTCTTCAAAAAAGTCGCAAAGTCCCACTCTGAATGGGGACTTAGAAAAAATTTCAACATTTATCGTCCAAAAAGTGAAAGCATCCAAATTTAATTTTCTTCTGCAAAGAAGTGATAAACTCCCATTCTGATAAGGGACTTGGAAGTTCTTTCGACTTTTAACAAAAGTTGAATTTTTTTCTAAGTCCCATCTCATTATGAGATGGGACTTAGAAAAATATTCAACTTTTGTCTAAGTTGACATGTGTTCCGCTTCCCATGTCAGAATGGGACATTTCAACTTATTGGATGGAAAGATAAACGTTTTTGATCCAAATAGTGAAAAAGTGAAAATTCATAGTTTTTGTCAAAAATGTGACAAAGTCCCATTCTGGATTTGAAAGAATTTCACATTTTTCATCCAAAAGGTGAAAAAAATCCAAATTTCATCTTTGTAGTCCCAAAAGTGAAAAAACTAATTTCAATATTTTTCTTCAAAAAAGTGAGAAAGTCCATTCTGAGTGGGCACTTAGAAAAAAATTCTACTTTTTCATCCAAAAAATGAAAAAATCCAAATTTCATCTTTTTGAGTCCCAAAAGTGAAAAAATCAAATTTAAATCTTTTTTCTTCAAAAAAGTGACAAAGTCCCATTCTGAGTGGGCACTTAGAAAAAATTTCTACTTTTTCATTCAAAATGTGAAAAAATCCAAATTGAATACATTTCTTCAAAAAAGTCGCAAAGTCCCACTCTGAATGCGGACTTAGAAACAATTTCAACATTTATCGTCCAAAAAGTAAAGCATCCAAATTTAATTTTCTTCTGCAAAGAAGTGATAAACTCCCATTCTGACAAGGGACTTGGAAGTTCTTTCGACTTTTTACAAAAGCTGAATTTTTTTCTAAGTCCCATCTCATTATGAGATGGGACTTAGAAAAATATTCAACTTTTGTCTAAGTTGACATGTGTTCCGCTTCCCATGTCAGAATGGGACATTTCGACTTTTTGGATGGAAAGATAAACTTTTTTGATCCAAATAGTGAAAAAGTGAAAATTCATAGTTTTTGTCAATATTTGACAAAGTCCCATTCTGAGTAGGGATTTGAAAAAAATTCACATTTTTCATCCAAAAGGTGAAAAAAATCCAAATTTCATATTTTAGTCCCAAAAGTGAAAAAACAAATTTCAATATTTTTCTTCAAAAAAGTGACAAAGTCCCATTCTGAGTGGGCACTTAGAAAAAAATTCAACTTTTTTCATCCAAAAAGTGAAAAAATCCAAATTTCATCTTTTTGAGTCCCCAAAGTGAAAAAATCAAATTTCAATTTTTTTCTTCAAAAAAGTGACAAAGTCCCATTCTGAGTGGGCACTTAAAAAAAATTTCATCTTTTTTCATCCAAAAAGTGAACAAATCAAAATTTCATCTTTTTTAGTCCCAAAAGTGAAAAAATCAAATTTCAATTTTTTTCTTCAAAAAAGTGACAAAGTCCCATTCTGAGTGGGCACTTAGAAAAAATTTCTACTTTTTCATCCAAAAAGTGAAAAAATCCAAATTTCATCTTTTTTAGTCCCAAAAGTGAAAAAATCCAATTTCAATTTTTTTCTTCTAAAAAGTGACAAAGTCCCATCCTGAGCGGGGCACTTACAAAAAATTTCTACTTTTTCATCCAAAAATTGAAAAAATCCAATTTGAATACATTTCTCCAAAAAAGTCGCACAGTCCCACTCTGAATGGGGACTTAGAAACAATTTCAACATTTATCGTCCAAAAAGTGAAAGCATCCAAATTTAATTTTCTTCTGCAAAGAAGTGATAAACTCCCATTCTGACAAGGGACTTGGAAGTTCTTTTGACTTTTTACAAAAGTTGAATTTTTTTCTAAGTCCCATCTCATTATGAGATGGGACTTAGAAAAATATTTAACTTTTGTCTAAGTTGACATGTGTTCCGCTTCCCATGTCAGAATGGGACATTTCGACTTATTGGAAGGAAAGATAAACTTTTTTGATCCAAATAGTGAAAAAGTGAAAATTTATAGTTTTTGTCAAAAATGTGACAAAGTCCCATTCTGAGTAGGGATTTGAAAAAATTTCACATTTTTCATCCAAAAGGTGAAAAAAATCCAAATTTCATCTTTTTAGTCCCAAAAGTGAAAAAACTAATTTCAATATTTTTCTTCAAAAAAGTGACAAAGTCCCATTCTGAGTGGGCACTTAGAAAAAATTTCAACTTTTTTCATCCAAAACGTGAAAAAATCAAAATTTCATCTTTTTGAGTCCCAAAAGTGAAAAAATCAAATTTCAATTTTTTTCTTCAAAAAAGTGACAAAGTCCCATTCTGAGTGGGCACTTAGAAAAAAATTCAACTTTTTCATCCAAAAAGTGAAAAAATCCAAATTGAATACATTTCTCCAAAAAGTCGCACAGTCCCACTCTGAATGGGGACTTAGAAAAAATTTCAACATTTATCGTCCAAAAAGTGAAAGCATCCAAATTTAATTTTCTTCTGCAAAGAAGTGATAAACTCCCATTCTGACAAGGGACTTGGAAGTTCTTTCGACTTTTTACAAAAGTTGAATTTTTTTCTAAGTCCCATCTCATTATGAGATGGGACTTAGAAAAATATTCAACTTTTGTCTAAGTTGACATGTGTTCCGCTTCCCATGTCAGAATGGGACATTTCAACTTATTGGATGGAAAGATAAACGTTTTTGATCCAAATAGTGAAAAAGTGAAAATTCATAGTTTTTGTCAAAAATGTGACAAAGTCTCATTCTGGGTAGGGATTTGAAAGAATTTCACATTTTTCATCCAAAAGGTGAAAAAAATCCAAATTTCATCTTTGTAGTCCCAAAAGTGAAAAAACTAATTTCAATATTTTTCTTCAAAAAGTGAGAAAGTCCCATTCTGAGTGGGCACTTAGAAAAAATTTCTACTTTTTCATCCAAAAAGTGAAAAAATCCAAATTGAATACATTTCTCCAAAAAAGTCGCACAGTTCCCCTCTGAATGGGGACTTAGAAAAAATTTCAACATTTATCGTCCAAAAAGTGAAAGCATCCAAATTTAATTTTCTTCTGCAAAGAAGTGATAAACTCCCATTCTGACAAGGGACTTGGAAGTTCTTTTGACTTTTTACAAAAGTTGATTTTTTTTCTAAGTCCCATCCCATTATGAGATGGGACTTCGAGAAATATTCAACTTTTGTGTAAGTTGACATGTGTTCCGCTTTCCGCTTCCCATGTCAGAATGGGACATTTCGACTTATTGGAAGGAAAGATAAACTTTTTTGATCCAAATAGTGAAAAAGTGAAAATTTATAGTTTTTGTCAAAAATGTGACAAAGTCCCATTCTGAGTAGGGATTTGAAAAAATTTCACATTTTTCATCCAAAAGGTGAAAAAAATCCAAATTTCATCTTTTTAGTCCCAAAAGTGAAAAAACAAATTTCAATATTTTTCTTCAAAAAAGTGACAAAGTCCCATTCTGAGTGGGCACTTAGAAAAAATTTCAACTTTTTTCATCCAAAACGTGAAAAAATCCAAATTTCATCTTTTTGAGTCCCAAAAGTGAAAAAATCAAATTTCAATTTTTTTCTTCAAAAAAGTGACAAAGTCCCATTCTGAGTGGGCACTTAGAAAAAGTTTCTACTTTTTCATCCAAAAAGTGAAAAAATCCAAATTGAA
Source organism: Pleurodeles waltl (assembly GCF_031143425.1). Taxonomy (NCBI): domain Eukaryota; kingdom Metazoa; phylum Chordata; class Amphibia; order Caudata; family Salamandridae; genus Pleurodeles; species Pleurodeles waltl. Next base: position 4,522 of record NW_027150309.1, read on the forward strand.
TACATTTCTTCAAAAAAGTCGCAAAGTCCCACTCTGAATGGGGACTTAGAAAAAATTTCAACATTTATCGTCCAAAAAGTGAAAGCATCCAAATTTAATTTTCTTCTGCAAAGAAGTGATAAACTCCCATTCTGATAAGGGACTTGGAAGTTCTTTCGACTTTTAACAAAAGTTGAATTTTTTTCTAAGTCCCATCTCATTATGAGATGGGACTTAGAAAAATATTCAACTTTTGTCTAAGTTGACATGTGTTCCGCTTCCCATGTCAGAATGGGACATTTCAACTTATTGGATGGAAAGATAAACGTTTTTGATCCAAATAGTGAAAAAGTGAAAATTCATAGTTTTTGTCAAAAATGTGACAAAGTCCCATTCTGGGTAGGGATTTGAAAGAATTTCACATTTTTCATCCAAAAGGTGAAAAAAATCCAAATTTCATCTTTGTAGTCCCAAAAGTGAAAAAACTAATTTCAATATTTTTCTTCAAAAAAGTGAGAAAGTCCCATTCTGAGTGGGCACTTAGAAAACATTTCTACTTTTTCATCCAAAAAGTGAAAAAATCCAAATTGAATACATTTCTTCAAAAAAGTTGCAAAGTCCCACTCTGAATGTGGACTTAGAATTTTTTTTAACATTTATCGTCCAAAAAGGGAAAGCATCCAAATTTAATTTTCTTCTGCAAAGAAGTGATAAACTCCCATTCTAACAAGGGCCTTAGAAGTTCTTTTGACTTTTTACAAAAGTTGAATTTTTTTCTAAGTCCCATCTCATTATGAGATGGGACTTAGAAAAATATTCAACTTTAGTCTAAGTTGACATGTGTTCCGCTTCCCATGTCAGAATGGGACATTTCGACTTATTGGATGGAAAGATAAACTTTTTTGATCCAAATAGTGAAAAAGTGAACATTCATATTTTTTGTCAAAAATGTGACAAAGTCCCATTCTTAGTAGGGATTTGAAAAAATTTCACATTTTTCATCCAAAAGGTGAAAAAAATCCACATTTCATCTTTTTAGTCCCAAAAGTGAAAAAAGAAATTTCAATATTTTTCTTCAAAAAAGTGACAAAGTCCCATTCTGAGTGGACACTTAGAAAAAAAATCAACTTTTTTCATCCAAAAAGTGAACAAATCCAAATTTCATCTTTTTTAGTCCCAAAAGTGAAAAATCAAATTTCAATTTTTTTCTTCAAAAAAGTGACAAAGTCCCATTCTGAGTGGGCACTTAGAAAAAAATTCTACTTTTTCATCCAAAAAATGAAAAAATCCAAATTTCATCTTTTTGAGTCCCAAAAGTGAAAAAATCTAATTTAAATTTTTTTTCTTCAAAAAAGTGACAAAGTCCCATTCTGAGTGGGCACTTAGAAAAAATTTCTACTTTTTCATTCAAAATGTGAAAAAATCCAAATTGAATACATTTCTTCAAAAAAGTCGCAAAGTCCCACTCTGAATGCGGACTTAGAAACAATTTCAACATTTATCGTCCAAAAGTAAAGCATCCAAATTTAATTTTCTTCTGCAAAGAAGTGATAAACTCCCATTCTGACAAGGGACTTGGAAGTTCTTTCGACTTTTTACAAAAGCTGAATTTTTTTCTAAGTCCCATCTCATTATGAGATGGGACTTAGAAAAATATTCAACTTTTGTCTAAGTTGACATGTGTTCCGCTTCCCATGTCAGAATGGGACATTTCGACTTTTTGGATGGAAAGATAAACTTTTTTGATCCAAATAGTGAAAAAGTGAAAATTCATAGTTTTTGTCAAATATTTGACAAAGTCCCATTCTGAGTAGGGATTTGAAAAAATTTCACATTTTTCATCCAAAAGGTGAAAAAAATCCAAATTTCATATTTTTAGTCCCAAAAGTGAAAAAACAAATTTCAATATTTTTCTTCAAAAAAGTGACAAAGTCCCATTCTGAGTGGGCACTTAGAAAAAAATTCAACTTTTTTCATCCAAAATGTGAAAAAATCCAAATTTCATCTTTTTGAGTCCCAAAAGTGAAAAAATCAAATTTCAATTTTTTTCTTCAAAAAGTGACAAAGTCCCATTCTGAGTGGGCACTTAAAAAAAAATTCAACTTTTTTCATCCAAAAAGTGAAAAAATCCAAATTTCATCTTTTTTAGTCCCAAAAGTGAAAAAATCACATTTCAATTTTTTTCTTCAAAAAAGTGACAAAGTCCCATTCTGAGTGGGCACTTAGAAAAAATTTCTACTTTTTCATCCAAAAAGTGAAAAAATCCAAATTGAATACATTTCTTCAAAAAAGTCGCAAAGTCCCACTCTGAATGCGGACTTAGAAAAAATTTCAACATTTATCGTCCAAAAAGTGAAAGCATCCAAATTTAATTTTCTTCTGCAAAGAAGTGATAAACTCCCATTCTGATAAGGGACTTGGAAGTTCTTTCGACTTTTAACAAAAGTTGAATTTTTTTCTAAGTCCCATCTCATTATGAGATGGGACTTAGAAAAATATTCAACTTTTGTCTAAGTTGACATGTGTTCCGCTTCCCATGTCAGAATGGGACATTTCAACTTATTGGATGGAAAGATAAACGTTTTTGATCCAAATAGTGAAAAAGTGAAAATTCATAGTTTTTGTCAAAAATGTGACAAAGTCCCATTCTGGATTTGAAAGAATTTCACATTTTTCATCCAAAAGGTGAAAAAAATCCAAATTTCATCTTTGTAGTCCCAAAAGTGAAAAAACTAATTTCAATATTTTTCTTCAAAAAAGTGAGAAAGTCCCATTCTGAGTGGGCACTTAGAAAAAAATTCTACTTTTTCATCCAAAAAATGAAAAAATCCAAATTTCATCTTTTTGAGTCCCAAAAGTGAAAAAATCAAATTTAAATCTTTTTTCTTCAAAAAAGTGACAAAGTCCCATTCTGAGTGGGCACTTAGAAAAAATTTCTACTTTTTCATTCAAAATGTGAAAAAATCCAAATTGAATACATTTCTTCAAAAAAGTCGCAAAGTCCCACTCTGAATGCGGACTTAGAAACAATTTCAACATTTATCGTCCAAAAAGTAAAGCATCCAAATTTAATTTCTTCTGCAAAGAAGTGATAAACTCCCATTCTGACAAGGGACTTGGAAGTTCTTTCGACTTTTTACAAAAGCTGAATTTTTTATCTAAGTCCCATCTCATTATGAGATGGGACTTAGAAAAATATTCAACTTTTGTCTAAGTTGACATGTGTTCCGCTTCCCATGTCAGAATGGGACATTTCGACTTTTTGGATGGAAAGATAAACTTTTTTGATCCAAATAGTGAAAAAGTGAAAATTCATAGTTTTTGTCAAATATTTGACAAAGTCCCATTCTGAGTAGGGATTTGAAAAAAATTCACATTTTTCATCCAAAAGGTGAAAAAAATCCAAATTTCATATTTTTAGTCCCAAAAGTGAAAAAACAAATTTCAATATTTTTCTTCAAAAAAGTGACAAAGTCCCATTCTGAGTGGGCACTTAGAAAAAAATTCAACTTTTTTCATCCAAAAAGTGAAAAAATCCAAATTTCATCTTTTTGAGTCCCCAAAGTGAAAAAATCAAATTTCAATTTTTTTCTTCAAAAAAGTGACAAAGTCCCATTCTGAGTGGGCACTTAAAAAAATTTCATCTTTTTTCATCCAAAAAGTGAACAAATCAAAATTTCATCTTTTTTAGTCCCAAAAGTGAAAAAATCAAATTTCAATTTTTTTTCTCAAAAAAGTGACAAAGTCCCATTCTGAGTGGGCACTTAGAAAAAAATTTCTACTTTTTCATCCAAAAAGTGAAAAAATCCAAATTTCATCTTTTTTAGTCCCAAAAGTGAAAAAATCCAATTTCAATTTTTTTCTTCTAAAAAGTGACAAAGTCCCATCCTGAGCGGGCACTTACAAAAAATTTCTACTTTTTCATCCAAAAATTGAAAAAATCCAATTTGAATACATTTCTCCAAAAAAGTCGCACAGTCCCACTCTGAATGGGGACTTAGAAACAATTTCAACATTTATCGTCCAAAAAGTGAAAGCATCCAAATTTAATTTTCTTCTGCAAAGAAGTGATAAACTCCCATTCTGACAAGGGACTTGGAAGTTCTTTTGACTTTTTACAAAAGTTGAATTTTTTTTCTAAGTCCCATCTCATTATGAGATGGGACTTAGAAAAATATTTAACTTTTGTCTAAGTTGACATGTGTTCCGCTTCCCATGTCAGAATGGGACATTTCGACTTATTGGAAGGAAAGATAAACTTTTTTGATCCAAATAGTGAAAAAGTGAAAATTTATAGTTTTTGTCAAAAATGTGACAAAGTCCCATTCTGAGTAGGGATTTGAAAAAATTTCACATTTTTCATCCAAAAGGTGAAAAAAATCCAAATTTCATCTTTTTAGTCCCAAAAGTGAAAAAACTAATTTCAATATTTTTCTTCAAAAAAGTGACAAAGTCCCATTCTGAGTGGGCACTTAGAAAAAATTTCAACTTTTTTCATCCAAAACGTGAAAAAATCAAAATTTCATCTTTTTGAGTCCCAAAAGTGAAAAAATCAAATTTCAATTTTTTTCTTCAAAAAAGTGACAAAGTCCCATTCTGAGTGGGCACTTAGAAAAAAATTCAACTTTTTCATCCAAAAAGTGAAAAAATCCAAATTGAATACATTTCTCCAAAAAAGTCGCACAGTCCCACTCTGAATGGGGACTTAGAAAAAATTTCAACATTTATCGTCCAAAAAGTGAAAGCATCCAAATTTAATTTTCTTCTGCAAAGAAGTGATAAACTCCCATTCTGACAAGGGACTTGGAAGTTCTTTCGACTTTTTACAAAAGTTGAATTTTTTTCTAAGTCCCATCTCATTATGAGATGGGACTTAGAAAAATATTCAACTTTTGTCTAAGTTGACATGTGTTCCGCTTCCCATGTCAGAATGGGACATTTCAACTTATTGGATGGAAAGATAAACGTTTTTGATCCAAATAGTGAAAAAGTGAAAATTCATAGTTTTTGTCAAAAATGTGACAAAGTCTCATTCTGGGTAGGGATTTGAAAGAATTTCACATTTTTCATCCAAAAGGTGAAAAAAATCCAAATTTCATCTTTGTAGTCCCAAAAGTGAAAAAACTAATTTCAATATTTTTCTTCAAAAAAGTGAGAAAGTCCCATTCTGAGTGGGCACTTAGAAAAAATTTCTACTTTTTCATCCAAAAAGTGAAAAAATCCAAATTGAATACATTTCTCCAAAAAAGTCGCACAGTTCCCCTCTGAATGGGGACTTAGAAAAAATTTCAACATTTATCGTCCAAAAAGTGAAAGCATCCAAATTTAATTTTCTTCTGCAAAGAAGTGATAAACTCCCATTCTGACAAGGGACTTGGAAGTTCTTTTGACTTTTTACAAAAGTTGATTTTTTTTCTAAGTCCCATCCCATTATGAGATGGGACTTCGAGAAATATTCAACTTTTGTGTAAGTTGACATGTGTTCCGCTTTCCGCTTCCCATGTCAGAATGGGACATTTCGACTTATTGGAAGGAAAGATAAACTTTTTTGATCCAAATAGTGAAAAAGTGAAAATTTATAGTTTTTGTCAAAATGTGACAAAGTCCCATTCTGAGTAGGGATTTGAAAAAATTTCACATTTTTCATCCAAAAGGTGAAAAAAATCCAAATTTCATCTTTTTAGTCCCAAAAGTGAAAAAACAAATTTCAATATTTTTCTTCAAAAAAGTGACAAAGTCCCATTCTGAGTGGGCACTTAGAAAAAATTTCAACTTTTTTCATCCAAAACGTGAAAAAATCCAAATTTCATCTTTTTGAGTCCAAAAGTGAAAAAATCAAATTTCAATTTTTTTCTTCAAAAAAGTGACAAAGTCCCATTCTGAGTGGGCACTTAAAAAAAAATTCAACTTTTTTCATCCAAAAAGTGAAAAAATCCAAATTTCATCTTTTTTAGTCCCAAAAGTGAAAAAATCACATTTCAATTTTTTCTTCAAAAAAGTGACAAAGTCCCATTCTGAGTGGGCACTTAGAAAAAGTTTCTACTTTTTCATCCAAAAAGTGGAAAAAATCCAAATTGAATACATTTCTTCAAAAAAGTCGCAAAGTCCCACTCTGAATGGGGACTTAGAAAAAATTTCAACATTTATCGTCCAAAAAGTGAAAGCATCCAAATTTAATTTTCTTCTGCAAAGAAGTGATAAACTCCCATTCTGATAAGGGACTTGGAAGTTCTTTCGACTTTTAACAAAAGTTGAATTTTTTTCTAAGTCCCATCTCATTATGAGATGGAACTTAGAAAATATTCAACTTTTGTCTAAGTTGACATGTGTTCCGCTTCCCATGTCAGAATGGGACATTTCAACTTATTGGATGGAAAGATAAACGTTTTTGATCCAAATAGTGAAAAAGTGAAAATTCATAGTTTTTGTCAAAAATGTGACAAAGTCCCATTCTGGGTAGGGATTTGAAAGAATTTCGCATTTTTCATCCAAAAGGTGAAAAAAATCCAAATTTCATCTTTGTAGTCCCAAAAGTGAAAAAACTAATTTCAATATTTTTCTTCAAAAAGTGAGAAAGTCCCATTCTGAGTGGGCACTTAGAAAAAATGTCTACTTTTTCATCCAAAAAGTGAAAAAATCCAAATTGAATACATTTCTTCAAAAAGTTGCAAAGTCCCACTCTGAATGTGGACTTAGAATTTTTTTTAACATTTATCGTCCAAAAAGGGAAAGCATCCAAATTTAATTTTCTTCTGCAAAGAAGTGATAAACTCCCATTCTAACAAGGGCCTTAGAAGTTCTTTTGACTTTTTACAAAAGTTGAATTTTTTTTCTAAGTCCCATCTCATTATGAGATGGGACTTAGAAAAATATTCAACTTTTGTCTAAGTTGACATGTGTTCCGCTTCCCATGTCAGAATGGGACATTTCGACTTATTGGATGGAAAGATAAACTTTTTTGATCCAAATAGTGAAAAAGTGAACATTCATATTTTTTGTCAAAAATGTGACAAAGTCCCATTCTTAGTAGGGATTTGAAAAAATTTCACATTTTTCATCCAAAAGGTGAAAAAAATCCAAATTTCATCTTTTTAGTCCCAAAAGTGAAAAAAGAAATTTCAATATTTTTCTTCAAAAAAGTGACAAAGTCCCATTCTGAGTGGACACTTAGAAAAAAAATCAACTTTTTTCATCCAAAAAGTGAACAAATCCAAATTTCATCTTTTTTAGTCCCAAAAGTGAAAAAATCAAATTTCAATTTTTTTCTTCAAAAAAGTGACAAAGTCCCATTCTGAGTGGGCACTTAGAAAAAATTTCTACTTTTTCATTCAAAAAGTGAAAAAATCCAAATTGAATACATTTCTTCAAAAAAGTCGCAAAGTCCCACTCTGAATGCGGACTTAGAAACAATTTCAACATTTATCGTCCAAAAAGTGAAAGCATCCAAATTTAATTTTCTTCTGCAAAGAAGTGATAAACTCCCATTCTGACAAGGGACTTGGAAGTTCTTTTGACTTTTTTACAAAAGTTGAATTTTTTTCTAAGTCCCATCTCATTATGAGATGGGACTTAGAAAAATATTCAACTTTTGTCTAAGTTGACATGTGTTCCGCTTCCCATGTCAGAATGGGACATTTCGACTTATTGGAAGGAAAGATAAACTTTTTTGATCCAAATAGTGAAAAAGTGAAAATTTATAGTTTTTGTCAAAAATGTGACAAAGTCCCATTCTGAGTAGGGATTTGAAAAAATTTCACATTTTTCATCCAAAAGGTGAAAAAAATCCAAATTTCATCTTTTTAGTCCCAAAAGTGAAAAAACTAATTTCAATATTTTTCTTCAAAAAAGTGACAAAGTCCCATTCTGAGTGGGCACTTAGAAAAAATTTCAACTTTTTTCATCCAAAACGTGAAAAAATCAAAATTTCATCTTTTTGAGTCCCAAAAGTGAAAAAATCTAATTTCAATTTTTTTCTTCAAAAAAGTGACAAAGTCCCATTCTGAGTGGGCACTTAAAAAAAAATTCAACTTTTTTCATCCAAAAAGTGAAAAAATCCAAATTTCATCTTTTTTAGTCCCAAAAGTGAAAAAATCAAATTTCAATTTTTTTCTTCAAAAAAGTGACAAAGTCCCATTCTGAGTGGGCACTTAGAAAAAAATTCTACTTTTTCATCCAAAAAGTGAAAAAATCCAAATTGAATACATTTCTCCAAAAAAGTCGCACAGTCCCACTCTGAATGGGGACTTAGAAAAAATTTCAACATTATCGTCCAAAAAGTGAAAGCATCCAAATTTAATTTTCTTCTGCAAAGAAGTGATAAACTCCCATTCTGACAAGGGACTTGGAAGTTCTTTCGACTTTTTACAAAAGTTGAATTTTTTTCTAAGTCCCATCTCATTATGAGATGGGACTTAGAAAAATATTCAACTTTTGTCTAAGTTGACATGTGTTCCGCTTCCCATGTCAGAATGGGACATTTCAACTTATTGGATGGAAAGATAAACGTTTTTGATCCAAATAGTGAAAAAGGGAAAATTCATAGTTTTTGTCAAAAATGTGACAAAGTCCCATTCTGGGTAGGGATTTGAAAGAATTTCACATTTTTCATCCAAAAGGTGAAAAAAATCAAAATTTCATCTTTGTAGTCCCAAAAGTGAAAAAACTAATTTCAATATTTTTCTTCAAAAAAGTGAGAAAGTCCCATTCTGAGTGGGCACTTAGAAAAAATTTCTACTTTTTCATCCAAAAAGTGAAAAAATCCAATTGAATACATTTCTTCAAAAAAGTTGCAAAGTCCCACTCTGAATGTGGACTTAGAATTTTTTTTAACATTTATCGTCCAAAAAGGGGAAAGCATCCAAATTTAATTTTCTTCTGCAAAGAAGTGATAAACTCCCATTCTAACAAGGGCCTTAGAAGTTCTTTTGACTTTTTACAAAAGTTGAATTTTTTTCTAAGTCCCATCTCATTATGAGATGGGACTTAGAAAAATATTCAACTTTTGTCTAAGTTGACATGTGTTCCGCTTCCCATGTCAGAATGGGACATTTCGACTTATTGGATGGAAAGATAAACTTTTTTGATCCAAATAGTGAAAAAGTGAACATTCATATTTTTTGTCAAAAATGTGACAAAGTCCCCATTCTTAGTAGGGATTTGAAAAAATTTCACATTTTTCATCCAAAAGGTGAAAAAAATCCAAATTTCATCTTTTTAGTCCCAAAAGTGAAAAAAGAAATTTCAATATTTTTCTTCAAAAAGTGACAAAGTCCCATTCTGAGTGGACACTTAGAAAAAAAATCAACTTATTTCATCCAAAAAGTGAACAAATCCAAATTTCATCTTTTTTAGTCCCAAAAGTGAAAAAATCAAATTTCAATTTTTTTCTTCAAAAAGTGACAAAGTCCCATTCTGAGTGGGCACTTAGAAAAAATTTCTACTTTTTCATCCAAAAAATGAAAAAATCCAAATTTCATCTTTTTGAGTCCCAAAAGTGAAAAAATCAAATTTAAATTTTTTTTCTTCAAAAAAGTGACAAAGTCCCATTCTGAGTGGGCACTTAGAAAAAATTTCTACTTTTTCATTCAAAAAGTGAAAAAATCCAAATTGAATACATTTCTTCAAAAAAGTCGCAAAGTCCCACTCTGAATGCGGACTTAGAAACAATTTCAACATTTATCGTCCAAAAAGTAAAGCATCCAAATTTAATTTTCTTCTGCAAAGAAGTGATAAACTCCCATTCTGACAAGGGACTTGGAAGTTCTTTCGACTTTTTACAAAAGCTGAATTTTTTTCTAAGTCCCATCTCATTATGAGATTGGACTTTGAAAAATATTCAACTTTTGTCTAAGTTGACATATGTTCCGCTTCCCATGTCAGAATGGGACATTTCGACTTTTTGGATGGAAAGATAAACTTTTTTGATCCAAATAGTGAAAAAGTGAAAATTCATAGTTTTTGTCAAATATTTGACAAAGTCCCATTCTGAGTAGGGATTTGAAAAAATTTCACATTTTTCATCCAAAAGGTGAAAAAAATCCAAATTTCATATTTTTAGTCCCAAAAGTGAAAAAACAAATTTCAATATTTTTCTTCAAAAAAGTGACAAAGTCCCATTCTGAGTGGGCACTTAGAAAAAAATTCAACTTTTTTCATCCAAAACGTGAAAAAATCCAAATTTCATCTTTTTGAGTCCCAAAAAGTGAAAAAATCAAATTTCAATTTTTTTCTTCCAAAAAGTGACAAAGTCCCATTCTGAGTGGGCACTTAAAAAAAAATTCAACTTTTTTCATCCAAAAAGTGAAAAAATCCAAATTTCATCTTTTTTAGTCCCAAAAGTGAAAAAAATCACATTTCAATTTTTTTCTTCAAAAAAGTGACAAAGTCCCATTCTGAGTGGGCACTTAGAAAAAATTTCTACTTTTTCATCCAAAAAGTGAAAAAATCCAAATTGAATACATTTCTTCAAAAAAGTCGCAAAGTCCCACTCTGAATGGGGACTTAGAAAAAATTTCAACATTTATCGTCCAAAAAGTGAAAGCATCCAAATTTAATTTTCTTCTGCAAAGAAGTGATAAACTCCCATTCTGATAAGGGACTTGGAAGTTCTTTCGACTTTTAACAAAAGTTGAATTTTTTTCTAAGTCCCATCTCATTATGAGATGGGACTTAGAAAAATATTCAACTTTTGTCTAAGTTGACATGTGTTCCGCTTCCCATGTCAGAATGGGACATTTCAACTTATTGGATGGAAAGATAAACGTTTTTGATCCAAATAGTGAAAAAGTGAAAATTCATAGTTTTTGTCAAAAATGTGACAAAGTCCCATTCTGGGTAGGGATTTGAAAGAATTTCACATATTTCATCCAAAAGGTGAAAAAAATCCAAATTTCATCTTTGTAGTCCCAAAAGTGAAAAAACTAATTTCAAAATTTTTCTTCAAAAAAGTGAGAAAGTCCCATTCTGAGTGGGCACTTAGAAAAAATTTCTACTTTTTCATCCAAAAAGTGAAAAAATCCCAATTGAATACATTTCTTCAAAAAAGTTGCAAAGTCCCACTCTGAATGTGGACTTAGAATTTTTTTTAACATTTATCGTCCAAAAAGGGAAAGCATCCAAATTTAATTTTCTTCTGCAAAGAAGTGATAAACTCCCATTCTAACAAGGGCCTTAGAAGTTCTTTTGACTTTTTACAAAAGTTGAATTTTTTTCTAAGTCCCATCTCATTATGAGATGGGACTTAGAAAAATATACAACTTTAGTCTAAGTTGACATGTGTTCCGCTTCCCATGTCAGAATGGGACATTTCGACTTATTGGATGGAAAGATAAACTTTTTTGATCCAAATAGTGAAAAAGTGAACATTCATATTTTTTGTCAAAAATGTGACAAAGTCCCATTCTTAGTAGGGATTTGAAAAAATTTCACATTTTTCATCCAAAAGGTGAAAAAAATCCACATTTCATCTTTTTAGTCCCAAAAGTTGAAAAAAGAAATTTCAATATTTTTCTTCAAAAAAGTGACAAAGTCCCATTCTGAGTGGACACTTAGAAAAAAAATCAACTTTTTTCATCCAAAAAGTGAACAAATCCAAATTTCATCTTTTTTAGTCCCAAAAGTGAAAAAATCAAATTTCAATTTTTTTCTTCAAAAAAGTGACAAAGTCCCATTCTGAGTGGGCACTTAGAAAAAAATTCTACTTTTTCATCCAAAAAATGAAAAAATCCAAATTTCATCTTTTTGAGTCCCAAAAGTGAAAAAATCAAATTTCAATTTTTTCTTCAAAAAAGTGACAAAGTCCCATTCTGAGTGGGCACTTAGAAAAAAATTTCTACTTTTTCATTCAAAATGTGAAAAAATCCAAATTGAATACATTTCTTCAAAAAAGTCGCAAAGTCCCACTCTGAATGCGGACTTAGAAACAATTTTCAACATTTATCGTCCAAAAAGTAAAGCATCCAAATTTAATTTTCTTCTGCAAAGAAGTGATAAACTCCCATTCTGATAAGGGACTTGGAAGTTCTTTCGACTTTTAACAAAAGTTGAATTTTTTTCTAAGTCCCATCTCATTATGAGATGGGACTTAGAAAAATATTCAACTTTTGTCTAAGTTGACATGTGTTCCGCTTCCCATGTCAGAATGGGACATTTCAACTTATTGGATGGAAAGATAAACGTTTTTGATCCAAATAGTGAAAAAGTGAAAATTCATAGTTTTTGTCAAAAATGTGACAAAGTCCCATTCTGGATTTGAAAGAATTTCACATTTTTCATCCAAAAGGTGAAAAAAATCCAAATTTCATCTTTGTAGTCCCAAAAGTGAAAAAACTAATTTCAATATTTTTCTTCAAAAAAGTGAGAAAGTCCCATTCTGAGTGGGCACTTAGAAAAAAATTCTACTTTTTCATCCAAAAAATGAAAAAATCCAAATTTCATCTTTTTGAGTCCCAAAAGTGAAAAAATCAAATTTAAATTTTTTTTCTTCAAAAAAGTGACAAAGTCCATTCTGAGTGGGCACTTAGAAAAAATTTCTACTTTTTCATTCAAAATGTGAAAAAAATCCAAATTGAATACATTTCTTCAAAAAAGTCGCAAAGTCCCACTCTGAATGCGGACTTAGAAACAATTTCAACATTTATCGTCCAAAAAGTAAAGCATCCAAATTTAATTTTCTTCTGCAAAGAAGTGATAAACTCCCATTCTGACAAGGGACTTGGAAGTTCTTTCGACTTTTTACAAAAGCTGAATTTTTTTCTAAGTCCCATCTCATTATGAGATGGGACTTAGAAAAATATTCAACTTTTGTCTAAGTTGACATGTGTTCCGCTTCCCATGTCAGAATGGGACATTTCGACTTTTTGGATGGAAAGATAAACTTTTTTGATCCAAATAGTGAAAAAGTGAAAATTCATAGTTTTTGTCAAATATTTGACAAAGTCCCATTCTGAGTAGGATTTGAAAAAAATTCACATTTTTCATCCAAAAGGTGAAAAAAATCCAAATTTCATATTTTTAGTCCCAAAAGTGAAAAAACAAATTTCAATATTTTTCTTCAAAAAAGTGACAAAGTCCCATTCTGAGTGGGCACTTAGAAAAAAATTCAACTTTTTTCATCCAAAAAGTGAAAAAATCCAAATTTCATCTTTTTGAGTCCCCAAAGTGAAAAAATCAAATTTCAATTTTTTTCTTCAAAAAAGTGACAAAGTCCCATTCTGAGTGGGCACTTAAAAAAAATTTCAATCTTTTTTCATCCAAAAAGTGAACAAATCAAAATTTCATCTTTTTAGTCCCAAAAGTGAAAAAAATCAAATTTCAATTTTTTCTTCAAAAAAGTGACAAAGTCCCATTCTGAGTGGGCACTTAGAAAAAATTTCTACTTTTTCATCCAAAAAGTGAAAAAATCCAAATTTCATCTTTTTTAGTCCCAAAAGTGAAAAAATCCAATTTCAATTTTTTTCTTCTAAAAAGTGACAAAGTCCCATCCTGAGCGGGCACTTACAAAAAATTTCTACTTTTTCATCCAAAAATTGAAAAAATCCAAATTGAATACATTTCTCCAAAAAAGTCGCACAGTCCCACTCTGAATGGGGACTTAGAAACAATTTCAACATTTATCGTCCAAAAAGTGAAAGCATCCAAATTTAATTTTCTTCTGCAAAAGAAGTGATAAACTCCCATTCTGACAAGGGACTTGGAAGTTCTTTTGACTTTTTACAAAAGTTGAATTTTTTTCTAAGTCCCATCTCATTATGAGATGGGACTTAGAAAAATATTTAACTTTTGTCTAAGTTGACATGTGTTCCGCTTCCCATGTCAGAATGGGACATTTCGACTTATTGGAAGGAAAGATAAACTTTTTGATCCAAATAGTGAAAAAGTGAAAATTTATAGTTTTTGTCAAAAATGTGACAAAGTCCCATTCTGAGTAGGGATTTGAAAAAATTTCACATTTTTCATCCAAAAGGTGAAAAAAATCCAAATTTCATCTTTTTAGTCCCAAAAGTGAAAAAACTAATTTCAATATTTTTCTTCAAAAAAGTGACAAAGTCCCATTCTGAGTGGGCACTTAGAAAAAATTTCAACTTTTTTCATCCAAAACGTGAAAAAATCAAAATTTCATCTTTTTGAGTCCCAAAAGTGAAAAAATCAAATTTCAATTTTTTTCTTCAAAAAAGTGACAAAGTCCCATTCTGAGTGGGCACTTAGAAAAAAATTCAACTTTTTCATCCAAAAAGTGAAAAAATCCAAATTGAATACATTTCTCCAAAAAAGTCGCACAGTCCCACTCTGAATGGGGACTTAGAAAAAATTTCAACATTTATCGTCCAAAAAGTGAAAGCATCCAAATTTAATTTTCTTCTGCAAAGAAGTGATAAACTCCCATTCTGACAAGGGACTTGGAAGTTCTTTCGACTTTTTACAAAAGTTGAATTTTTTTCTAAGTCCCATCTCATTATGAGATGGGACTTAGAAAAAATATTCAACTTTTGTCTAAGTTGACATGTGTTCCGCTTCCCATGTCAGAATGGGACATTTCAACTTATTGGATGGAAAGATAAACGTTTTTGATCCAAATAGTGAAAAAGTGAAAATTCATAGTTTTTGTCAAAAATGTGACAAAGTCTCATTCTGGGTAGGGATTTGAAAGAATTTCACATTTTTCATCCAAAAGGTGAAAAAAATCCAAATTTCATCTTTGTAGTCCCAAAAGTGAAAAAACTAATTTCAATATTTTTCTTCAAAAAAGTGAGAAAGTCCCATTCTGAGTGGGCACTTAGAAAAAATTTCTACTTTTTCATCCAAAAAGTGAAAAAATCCAAATTGAATACATTTCTCCAAAAAAGTCGCACAGTTCCCCTCTGAATGGGGACTTAGAAAAAATTTCAACATTTATCGTCCAAAAAGTGAAAGCATCCAAATTTAATTTTCTTCTGCAAAGAAGTGATAAACTCCCATTCTGACAAGGGACTTGGAAGTTCTTTTGACTTTTTACAAAAGTTGATTTTTTTTCTAAGTCCCATCCCATTATGAGATGGGACTTCGAGAAATATTCAACTTTTGTGTAAGTTGACATGTGTTCCGCTTTCCGCTTCCCATGTCAGAATGGGACATTTCGACTTATTGGAAGGAAAGATAAACTTTTTTGATCCAAATAGTGAAAAAGTGAAAATTTATAGTTTTTGTCAAAAATGTGACAAAGTCCCATTCTGAGTAGGGATTTGAAAAAATTTCACATTTTTCATCCAAAAGGTGAAAAAAATCCAAATTTCATCTTTTTAGTCCCAAAAGTGAAAAAACAAATTTCAATATTTTTCTTCAAAAAAGTGACAAAGTCCCATTCTGAGTGGGCACTTAGAAAAAATTTCAACTTTTTTCATCCAAAACGTGAAAAAATCCAAATTTCATCTTTTTGAGTCCCAAAAGTGAAAAAATCAAATTTCAATTTTTTTCTTCAAAAAAGTGACAAAGTCCCATTCTGAGTGGGCACTTAAAAAAAAATTCAACTTTTTTCATCCAAAAAGTGAAAAAATCCAAATTTCATCTTTTTTAGTCCCAAAAGTGAAAAAATCACATTTCAATTTTTTTCTTCAAAAAAGTGACAAAGTCCCATTCTGAGTGGGCACTTAGAAAAAGTTTCTACTTTTTCATCCAAAAAGTGAAAAAATCCAAATTGAATACATTTCTTCAAAAAAGTCGCAAAGTCCCACTCTGAATGGGGACTTAGAAAAAATTTCAACATTTATCGTCCAAAAAGTGAAAGCATCCAAATTTAATTTTCTTCTGCAAAGAAGTGATAAACTCCCATTCTGATAAGGGACTTGGAAGTTCTTTCGACTTTTAACAAAAGTTGAATTTTTTTCTAAGTCCCATCTCATTATGAGATGGGACTTAGAAAAATATTCAACTTTTGTCTAAGTTGACATGTGTTCCGCTTCCCATGTCAGAATGGGACATTTCAACTTATTGGATGGAAAGATAAACGTTTTTGATCCAAATAGTGAAAAAGTGAAAATTCATAGTTTTTGTCAAAAATGTGACAAAGTCCCATTCTGGGTAGGGATTTGAAAGAATTTCGCATTTTTCATCCAAAAGGTGAAAAAAATCCAAATTTCATCTTTGTAGTCCCAAAAGTGAAAAAACTAATTTCAATATTTTTCTTCAAAAAAGTGAGAAAGTCCCATTCTGAGTGGGCACTTAGAAAAAATGTCTACTTTTTCATCCAAAAAGTGAAAAAATCCAAATTGAATACATTTCTTCAAAAAAGTTGCAAAGTCCCACTCTGAATGTGGACTTAGAATTTTTTTTAACATTTATCGTCCAAAAAGGGAAAGCATCCAAATTTAATTTTCTTCTGCAAAGAAGTGATAAACTCCCATTCTAACAAGGGCCTTAGAAGTTCTTTTGACTTTTTACAAAAGTTGAATTTTTTTCTAAGTCCCATCTCATTATGAGATGGGACTTAGAAAAATATTCAACTTTTGTCTAAGTTGACATGTGTTCCGCTTCCCATGTCAGAATGGGACATTTCGACTTATTGGATGGAAAGATAAACTTTTTTGATCCAAATAGTGAAAAAGTGAACATTCATATTTTTTGTCAAAAATGTGACAAAGTCCCATTCTTAGTAGGGATTTGAAAAAATTTCACATTTTTCATCCAAAAGGTGAAAAAAATCCAAATTTCATCTTTTTAGTCCCAAAAGTGAAAAAAGAAATTTCAATATTTTTCTTCAAAAAAGTGACAAAGTCCCATTCTGAGTGGACACTTAGAAAAAAAATCAACTTTTTTCATCCAAAAAGTGAACAAATCCAAATTTCATCTTTTTTAGTCCCAAAAGTGAAAAAATCAAATTTCAATTTTTTTCTTCAAAAAAGTGACAAAGTCCCATTCTGAGTGGGGCACTTAGAAAAAATTTCTACTTTTTCATTCAAAAAGTGAAAAAATCCAAATTGAATACATTTCTTCAAAAAAGTCGCAAAGTCCCACTCTGAATGCGGACTTAGAAACAATTTCAACATTGATAGTCCAAAAAGTGAAAGCATCCAAATTTAATTTTCTTCTGCAAAGAAGTGATAAACTCCCATTCTGACAAGGGACTTGGAAGTTCTTTTGACTTTTTACAAAAGTTGAATTTTTTTCTAAGTCCCATCTCATTATGAGATGGGACTTAGAAAAATATTCAAATTTTGTCTAAGTTGACATGTGTTCCGCTTCCCATGTCAGAATGGGACATTTCGACTTATTGGAAGGAAAGATAAACTTTTTTGATCCAAATAGTGAAAAAGTGAAAATTTATAGTTTTTGTCAAAAATGTGACAAAGTCCCATTCTGAGTAGGGATTTGAAAAAATTTCACATTTTTCATCCAAAAGGTGAAAAAAATCCAAATTTCATCTTTTTAGTCCCAAAAGTGAAAAAACTAATTTCAATATTTTTCTTCAAAAAAGTGACAAAGTCCCATTCTGAGTGGGCACTTAGAAAAAATTTCAACTTTTTTCATCCAAAACGTGAAAAAATCAAAATTTCATCTTTTTGAGTCCCAAAAGTGAAAAAATCAAATTTCAATTTTTTTCTTCAAAAAAGTGACAAAGTCCCATTCTGAGTGGGCACTTAAAAAAAAATTCAACTTTTTTCATCCAAAAAGTGAAAAAATCCAAATTTCATCTTTTTTAGTCCCAAAAGTGAAAAAATCAAATTTCAATTTTTTTCTTCAAAAAAGTGACAAAGTCCCATTCTGAGTGGGCACTTAGAAAAAAATTCTACTTTTTCATCCAAAAAGTGAAAAAATCCAAATTGAATACATTTCTCCAAAAAAGTCGCACAGTCCCACTCTGAATGGGGACTTAGAAAAAATTTCAACATTTATCGTCCAAAAAGTGAAAGCATCCAAATTTAATTTTCTTCTGCAAAGAAGTGATAAACTCCCATTCTGACAAGGGACTTGGAAGTTCTTTCGACTTTTTACAAAAGTTGAATTTTTTTCTAAGTCCCATCTCATTATGAGATGGGACTTAGAAAAATATTCAACTTTTGTCTAAGTTGACATGTGTTCCGCTTCCCATGTCAGAATGGGACATTTCAACTTATTGGATGGAAAGATAAACGTTTTTGATCCAAATAGTGAAAAAGTGAAAATTCATAGTTTTTGTCAAAAATGTGACAAAGTCCCATTCTGGGTAGGGATTTGAAAGAATTTCACATTTTTCATCCAAAAGGTGAAAAAAATCCAAATTTCATCTTTGTAGTCCCAAAAGTGAAAAAACTAATTTCAATATTTTTCTTCAAAAAAGTGAGAAAGTCCCATTCTGAGTGGGCACTTAGAAAAAATTTCTACTTTTTCATCCAAAAAGTGAAAAAATCCAAATTGAATACATTTCTTCAAAAAAGTTGCAAAGTCCCACTCTGAATGTGGACTTAGAATTTTTTTTAACATTTATCGTCCAAAAAGGGAAAGCATCCAAATTTAATTTTCTTCTGCAAAGAAGTGATAAACTCCCATTCTAACAAGGGCCTTAGAAGTTCTTTTGACTTTTTACAAAAGTTGAATTTTTTTCTAAGTCCCATCTCATTATGAGATGGGACTTAGAAAAATATTCAACTTTTGTCTAAGTTGACATGTGTTCCGCTTCCCATGTCAGAATGGGACATTTCGACTTATTGGATGGAAAGATAAACTTTTTTGATCCAAATAGTGAAAAAGTGAACATTCATATTTTTTGTCAAAAATGTGACAAAGTCCCATTCTTAGTAGGGATTTGAAAAAATTTCACATTTTTCATCCAAAAGGTGAAAAAAATCCAAATTTCATCTTTTTAGTCCCAAAAGTGAAAAAAGAAATTTCAATATTTTTCTTCAAAAAAGTGACAAAGTCCCATTCTGAGTGGACACTTAGAAAAAAAATCAACTTTTTTCATCCAAAAAGTGAACAAATCCAAATTTCATCTTTTTTAGTCCCAAAAAGTGAAAAAATCAAATTTCAATTTTTTTCTTCAAAAAAGTGACAAAGTCCCATTCTGAGTGGGCACTTAGAAAAAATTTCTACTTTTTCATCCAAAAAATGAAAAAATCCAAATTTCATCTTTTTGAGTCCCAAAAGTGAAAAAATCAAATTTAAATTTTTTTTCTTCAAAAAAGTGACAAAGTCCCATTCTGAGTGGGCACTTAGAAAAAATTTCTACTTTTTCATTCAAAAAGTGAAAAAATCCAAATTGAATACATTTCTTCAAAAAAGTCGCAAAGTCCCACTCTGAATGCGGACTTAGAAACAATTTCAACATTTATCGTCCAAAAAGTAAAGCATCCAAATTTAATTTTCTTCTGCAAAGAAGTGATAAACTCCCATTCTGACAAGGGACTTGGAAGTTCTTTCGACTTTTTACAAAAGCTGAATTTTTTTCTAAGTCCCATCTCATTATGAGATTGGACTTTGAAAAATATTCAACTTTTGTCTAAGTTGACATGTGTTCCGCTTCCCATGTCAGAATGGGACATTTCGACTTTTTGGATGGAAAGATAAACTTTTTTGATCCAAATAGTGAAAAAGTGAAAATTCATAGTTTTTGTCAAATATTTGACAAAGTCCCATTCTGAGTAGGGATTTGAAAAAATTTCACATTTTTCATCCAAAAGGTGAAAAAAATCCAAATTTCATATTTTTAGTCCCAAAAGTGAAAAAACAAATTTCAATATTTTTCTTCAAAAAAGTGACAAAGTCCCATTCTGAGTGGGCACTTAGAAAAAAATTCAACTTTTTTCATCCAAAACGTGAAAAAATCCAAATTTCATCTTTTTGAGTCCCAAAAGTGAAAAAATCAAATTTCAATTTTTTTCTTCCAAAAAGTGACAAAGTCCCATTCTGAGTGGGCACTTAGAAAAAATTCAACTTTTTTCATCCAAAAAGTGAAAAAATCCAAATTTCATCTTTTTTAGTCCCAAAAGTGAAAAAATCACATTTCAATTTTTTTCTTCAAAAAAGTGACAAAGTCCCATTCTGAGTGGGCACTTAGAAAAAATTTCTACTTTTTCATCCAAAAAGTGAAAAAATCCAAATTGAATACATTTCTTCAAAAAAGTCGCAAAGTCCCACTCTGAATGGGGACTTAGAAAAAATTTCAACATTTATCGTCCAAAAAGTGAAAGCATCCAAATTTAATTTTCTTCTGCAAAGAAGTGATAAACTCCCATTCTGATAAGGGACTTGGAAGTTCTTTCAACTTTTAACAAAAGTTGAATTTTTTTCTAAGTCCCATCTCATTATGAGATGGGACTTAGAAAAATATTCAACTTTTGTCTAAGTTGACATGTGTTCCGCTTCCCATGTCAGAATGGGACATTTCAACTTATTGGATGGAAAGATAAACGTTTTTGATCCAAATAGTGAAAAAGTGAAAATTCATAGTTTTTGTCAAAAATGTGACAAAGTCCCATTCTGGGTAGGGATTTGAAAGAATTTCACATTTTTTCATCCAAAAGGTGAAAAAAATCCAAATTTCATCTTTGTAGTCCCAAAAGTGAAAAAACTAATTTCAATATTTTTCTTCAAAAAAGTGAGAAAGTCCCATTCTGAGTGGGCACTTAGAAAAAATTTCTACTTTTTCATCCAAAAAGTGAAAAAATCCAAATTGAATACATTTCTTCAAAAAAGTTGCAAAGTCCCACTCTGAATGTGGACTTAGAATTTTTTTTAACATTTATCGTCCAAAAAGGGAAAGCATCCAAATTTAATTTTCTTCTGCAAAGAAGTGATAAACTCCCATTCTAACAAGGGCCTTAGAAGTTCTTTTGACTTTTTACAAAAGTTGAATTTTTTTCTAAGTCCCATCTCATTATGAGATGGGACTTAGAAAAATATTCAACTTTAGTCTAAGTTGACATGTGTTCCGCTTCCCATGTCAGAATGGGACATTTCGACTTATTGGATGGAAAGATAAACTTTTTTGATCCAAATAGTGAAAAAGTGAACATTCATATTTTTTGTCAAAAATGTGACAAAGTCCCATTCTTAGTAGGGATTTGAAAAAATTTCACATTTTTCATCCAAAAGGTGAAAAAAATCCACATTTCATCTTTTTAGTCCCAAAAGTGAAAAAAGAAATTTCAATATTTTTCTTCAAAAAAGTGACAAAGTCCCATTCTGAGTGGACACTTAGAAAAAAAATCAACTTTTTTCATCCAAAAAGTGAACAAATCCAAATTTCATCTTTTTTAGTCCCAAAAGTGAAAAAATCAAATTTCAATTTTTTTCTTCAAAAAAGTGACAAAGTCCCATTCTGAGTGGGCACTTAGAAAAAAATTCTACTTTTTCATCCAAAAAATGAAAAAATCCAAATTTCATCTTTTTGAGTCCCAAAAGTGAAAAAATCAAATTTTAATTTTTTTTCTTCAAAAAAGTGACAAAGTCCCATTCTGAGTGGGCACTTAGAAAAAATTTCTACTTTTTCATTCAAAATGTGAAAAAATCCAAATTGAATACATTTCTTCAAAAAAGTCGCAAAGTCCCACTCTGAATGCGGACTTAGAAACAATTTCAACATTTATCGTCCAAAAAGTAAAGCATCCAAATTTAATTTTCTTCTGCAAAGAAGTGATAAACTCCCATTCTGACAAGGGACTTGGAAGTTCTTTCGACTTTTTACAAAAGCTGAATTTTTTTCTAAGTCCCATCTCATTATGAGATGGGACTTAGAAAAATATTCAACTTTTGTCTAAGTTGACATGTGTTCCGCTTCCCATGTCAGAATGGGACATTTCGACTTTTTGGATGGAAAGATAAACTTTTTTGATCCAAATAGTGAAAAAGTGAAAATTCATAGTTTTTGTCAAATATTTGACAAAGTCCCATTCTGAGTAGGGATTTGAAAAAAATTCACATTTTTCATCCAAAAGGTGAAAAAAATCCAAATTTCATATTTTTAGTCCCAAAAGTGAAAAAACAAATTTCAATATTTTTCTTCAAAAAAGTGACAAAGTCCCATTCTGAGTGGGCACTTAGAAAAAAATTCAACTTTTTTCATCCAAAAAGTGAAAAAATCCAAATTTCATCTTTTTGAGTCCCCAAAGTGAAAAAATCAAATTTCAATTTTTTTCTTCAAAAAAGTGACAAAGTCCCATTCTGAGTGGGGCACTTAAAAAAAATTTCATCTTTTTTCATCCAAAAAGTGAACAAATCAAAATTTCATCTTTTTTAGTCCCAAAAGTGAAAAAATCAAATTTCAATTTTTTTCTTCAAAAAAGTGACAAAGTCCCATTCTGAGTGGGCACTTAGAAAAATTTTCTACTTTTTCATCCAAAAAGTGAAAAAATCCAAATTTCATCTTTTTTAGTCCCAAAAGTGAAAAAATCCAATTTCAATTTTTTTCTTCTAAAAAGTGACAAAGTCCCATCCTGAGCGGGCACTTACAAAAAATTTCTACTTTTTCATCCAAAAATTGAAAAAATCCAAATTGAATACATTTCTCCAAAAAAGTCGCACAGTCCCACTCTGAATGGGGACTTAGAAACAATTTCAACATTTATCGTCCAAAAAGTGAAAGCATCCAAATTTAATTTTCTTCTGCAAAGAAGTGATAAACTCCCATTCTGACAAGGGACTTGGAAGTTCTTTTGACTTTTTACAAAAGTTGAATTTTTTTCTAAGTCCCATCTCATTATGAGATGGGACTTAGAAAAATATTCAACTTTTGTCTAAGTTGACATGTGTTCCGCTTCCCATGTCAGAATGGGACATTTCGACTTATTGGAAGGAAAGATAAACTTTTTTGATCCAAATAGTGAAAAAGTGAAAATTTATAGTTTTTGTCAAAAATGTGACAAAGTCCCATTCTGAGTAGGGATTTGAAAAAATTTCACATTTTTCATCCAAAAGGTGAAAAAAATCCAAATTTCATCTTTTTAGTCCCAAAAGTGAAAAAACTAATTTCAATATTTTTCTTCAAAAAAGTGACAAAGTCCCATTCTGAGTGGGCACTTAGAAAAAATTTCAACTTTTTTCATCCAAAACGTGAAAAAATCAAAATTTCATCTTTTGAGTCCCAAAAGTGAAAAAATCAAATTTCAATTTTTTTCTTCAAAAAAGTGACAAAGTCCCATTCTGAGTGGGCACTTAGAAAAAAATTCAACTTTTTCATCCAAAAAGTGAAAAAATCCAAATTGAATACATTTCTCCAAAAAAGTCGCACAGTCCCACTCTGAATGGGGACTTAGAAAAAATTTCAACATTTATCGTCCAAAAGTGAAAGCATCCAAATTTAATTTTCTTCTGCAAAGAAGTGATAAACTCCCATTCTGACAAGGGACTTGGAAGTTCTTTCGACTTTTTACAAAAGTTGAATTTTTTTCTAAGTCCCATCTCATTATGAGATGGGACTTAGAAAAATATTCAACTTTTGTCTAAGTTGACATGTGTTCCGCTTCCCATGTCAGAATGGGACATTTCAACTTATTGGATGGAAAGATAAACGTTTTTGATCCAAATAGTGAAAAAGTGAAAATTCATAGTTTTTGTCAAAAATGTGAAAAAGTCTCATTCTGGGTAGGGATTTGAAAGAATTTCACATTTTTCATCCAAAAGGTGAAAAAAATCCAAATTTCATCTTTGTAGTCCCAAAAGTGAAAAAACTAATTTCAATATTTTTCTTCAAAAAAGTGAGAAAGTCCCATTCTGAGTGGGCACTTAGAAAAAATTTCTACTTTTTCATCCAAAAAGTGAAAAAATCCAAATTGAATACATTTCTCCAAAAAAGTCGCACAGTTCCCCTCTGAATGGGGACTTAGAAAAAATTTCAACATTTATCGTCCAAAAAGTGAAAGCATCCAAATTTAATTTTCTTCTGCAAAGAAGTGATAAACTCCCATTCTGACAAGGGACTTGGAAGTTCTTTTGACTTTTTACAAAAGTTGATTTTTTTTCTAAGTCCCATCCCATTATGAGATGGGACTTCGAGAAATATTCAACTTTTGTGTAAGTTGACATGTGTTCCGCTTTCCGCTTCCCATGTCAGAATGGGACATTTCGACTTATTGGAAGGAAAGATAAACTTTTTTGATCCAAATAGTGAAAAAGTGAAAATTTATAGTTTTTGTCAAAAATGTGACAAAGTCCCATTCTGAGTAGGGATTTGAAAAAATTTCACATTTTTCATCCAAAAGGTGAAAAAAAATCCAAATTTCATCTTTTTAGTCCCAAAAGTGAAAAAACAAATTTCAATATTTTTCTTCAAAAAAGTGACAAAGTCCCATTCTGAGTGGGCACTTAGAAAAAATTTCAACTTTTTTCATCCAAAACGTGAAAAAATCCAAATTTCATCTTTTTGAGTCCCAAAAGTGAAAAAATCAAATTTCAATTTTTTTCTTCAAAAAAGTGACAAAGTCCCATTCTGAGTGGGCACTTAAAAAAAAATTCAACTTTTTTCATCCAAAAAGTGAAAAAATCCAAATTTCATCTTTTTTAGTCCCAAAAGTGAAAAAATCACATTTCAATTTTTTTCTTCAAAAAAGTGACAAAGTCCCATTCTGAGTGGGCACTTAGAAAAAGTTTCTACTTTTTCATCCAAAAAGTGAAAAAATCCAAATTGAATACATTTCTTCAAAAAAGTCGCAAAGTCCCACTCTGAATGGGGACTTAGAAAAAATTTCAACATTTATCGTCCAAAAAGTGAAAGCATCCAAATTTAATTTTCTTCTGCAAAGAAGTGATAAACTCCCATTCTGATAAGGGACTTGGAAGTTCTTTCGACTTTTAACAAAAGTTGAATTTTTTTCTAAGTCCCATCTCATTATGAGATGGGACTTAGAAAAATATTCAACTTTTGTCTAAGTTGACATGTGTTCCGCTTCCCATGTCAGAATGGGACATTTCAACTTATTGGATGGAAAGATAAACGTTTTTGATCCAAATAGTGAAAAAGTGAAAATTCATAGTTTTTGTCAAAAATGTGACAAAGTCCCATTCTGGGTAGGGATTTGAAAGAATTTCGCATTTTTCATCCAAAAGGTGAAAAAAATCCAAATTTCATCTTTGTAGTCCCAAAAGTGAAAAAACTAATTTCAATATTTTTCTTCAAAAAAGTGAGAAAGTCCCATTCTGAGTGGGCACTTAGAAAAAATTTCTACTTTTTCATCCAAAAAGTGAAAAAATCCAAATTGAATACATTTCTTCAAAAAAGTTGCAAAGTCCCCACTCTGAATGTGGACTTAGAATTTTTTTTAACATTTATCGTCCAAAAAGGGAAAGCATCCAAATTTAATTTTCTTCTGCAAAGAAGTGATAAACTCCCATTCTAACAAGGGCCTTAGAAGTTCTTTTGACTTTTTACAAAAGTTGAATTTTTTTCTAAGTCCCATCTCATTATGAGATGGGACTTAGAAAAATATTCAACTTTTGTCTAAGTTGACATGTGTTCCGCTTCCCATGTCAGAATGGGACATTTCGACTTATTGGATGGAAAGATAAACTTTTTTGATCCAAATAGTGAAAAAGTGAACATTCATATTTTTTGTCAAAAATGTGACAAAGTCCCATTCTTAGTAGGGATTTGAAAAAATTTCACATTTTTCATCCAAAAGGTGAAAAAAATCCAAATTTCATCTTTTTAGTCCCAAAAGTGAAAAAAGAAATTTCAATATTTTTCTTCAAAAAAGTGACAAAGTCCCATTCTGAGTGGACACTTAGAAAAAAAATCAACTTTTTTTCATCCAAAAAGTGAACAAATCCAAATTTCATCTTTTTTAGTCCCAAAAGTGAAAAAATCAAATTTCAATTTTTTTCTTCAAAAAAGTGACAAAGTCCCATTCTGAGTGGGCACTTAGAAAAAAATTCTACTTTTTCATCCAAAAAATGAAAAAATCCAAATTTCATCTTTTTGAGTCCCAAAAGTGAAAAAATCAAATTTAAATTTTTTTTCTTCAAAAAAGTGACAAAGTCCCATTCTGAGTGGGCACTTAGAAAAAATTTCTACTTTTTCATTCAAAAAGTGAAAAAATCCAAATTGAAATTTTCTTCAAAAAAGTCGCAAAGTCCCACTCTGAATGCGGACTTAGAAACAATTTCAACATTTATCGTCCAAAAAGTGAAAGCATCCAAATTTAATTTTCTTCTGCAAAGAAGTGATAAACTCCCATTCTGACAAGGGACTTGGAAGTTCTTTTGACTTTTTACAAAAGTTGAATTTTTTTCTAAGTCCCATCTCATTATGAGATGGGACTTAGAAAAATATTCAACTTTTGTCTAAGTTGACATGTGTTTCGCTTCCCATGTCAGAATGGGACATTTCGACTTATTGGAAGGAAAGATAAACTTTTTTGATCCAAATAGTGAAAAAGCGAAAATTTATAGTTTTTGTCAAAAATGTGACAAAGTCCCATTCTGAGTAGGGATTTGAAAAAATTTCACATTTTTCATCCAAAAGGTGAAAAAAATCCAAATTTCATCTTTTTAGTCCCAAAAGTGAAAAAACAAATTTCAATATTTTTCTTCAAAAAAGTGACAAAGTCCCATTCTGAGTGGGCACTTAGAAAAAAATTCAACTTTTTTCATCCAAAAAGTGAAAAAATCCAAATTTCATCTTTTTGAGTCCCCAAAGTGAAAAAATCAAATTTCAATTTTTTTCTTCAAAAAAGTGACAAAGTCCCATTCTGAGTGGGCACTTAAAAAAAAATTCAACTTTTTTCATCCAAAAAGTGAAAAAAATCCAAATTTCATCTTTTTAGTCCCAAAAGTGAAAAAATCAAATTTCAATTTTTTCTTCAAAAAAGTGACAAAGTCCCATTCTGAGTGGGCACTTAGAAAAAAATTCTACTTTTTCATCCAAAAAGTGAAAAAATCCAAATTGAATACATTTCGCCAAAAAAGTCGCACAGTCCCACTCTGAATGGGGACTTAGAAAAAATTTCAACATTTATCGTCCAAAAAGTGAAAGCATCCAAATTTAATTTTCTTCTGCAAAGAAGTGATAAACTCCCATTCTGACAAGGGACTTGGAAGTTCTTTCGACTTTTTACAAAAGTTGAATTTTTTTCTAAGTCCCATCTCATTATGAGATGGGACTTAGAAAAATATTCAACTTTTGTCTAAGTTGACATGTGTTCCGCTTCCCATGTCAGAATGGGACATTTCAACTTATTGGATGGAAAGATAAACGTTTTTGATCCAAATAGTGAAAAAGTGAAAATTCATAGTTTTTGTCAAAAATGTGACAAAGTCCCATTCTGGGTAGGGATTTGAAAGAATTTCACATTTTTCATCCAAAAGGTGAAAAAAATCCAAATTTCATCTTTGTAGTCCCAAAAGTGAAAAAACTAATTTCAATATTTTTCTTCAAAAAAGTGAGAAAGTCCCATTCTGAGTGGGCACTTAGAAAAAATTTCTACTTTTTCATCCAAAAAGTGAAAAAATCCAAATTGAATACATTTCTTCAAAAAAGTTGCAAAGTCCCACTCTGAATGTGGACTTAGAATTTTTTTTAACATTTATCGTCCAAAAAGGGAAAGCATCCAAATTTAATTTTCTTCTGCAAAGAAGTGATAAACTCCCATTCTAACAAGGGCCTTAGAAGTTCTTTTGACTTTTTACAAAAGTTGAATTTTTTTCTAAGTCCCATCTCATTATGAGATGGGACTTAGAAAAAATATTCAACTTTTGTCTAAGTTGACATGTGTTCCGCTTCCCATGTCAGAATGGGACATTTCGACTTATTGGATGGAAAGATAAACTTTTTTGATCCAAATAGTGAAAAAGTGAACATTCATATTTTTTGTCAAAAATGTGACAAAGTCCCATTCTTAGTAGGGATTTGAAAAAATTTCACATTTTTCATCCAAAAGGTGAAAAAAATCCAAATTTCATCTTTTTAGTCCCAAAAGTGAAAAAAGAAATTTCAATATTTTTCTTCAAAAAAGTGACAAAGTCCCATTCTGAGTGGACACTTAGAAAAAAAATCAACTTTTTTCATCCAAAAAGTGAACAAATCCAAATTTCATCTTTTTTAGTCCCAAAAGTGAAAAAATCAAATTTCAATTTTTTTCTTCAAAAAGTGACAAAGTCCCATTCTGAGTGGGCACTTAGAAAAAATTTCTACTTTTTCATCCAAAAAGTGAAAAAATCCAAATTGAATACATTTCTTCAAAAAAGTCGCAAAGTCCCACTCTGAATGGGGACTTAGAAAAAATTTCAACATTTATCGTCCAAAAAGTGAAAGCATCCAAATTTAATTTTCTTCTGCAAAGAAGTGATAAACTCCCATTCTGATAAGGGACTTGGAAGTTCTTTCGACTTTTAACAAAAGTTGAATTTTTTTCTAAGTCCCATCTCATTATGAGATGGGACTTAGAAAAATATTCAACTTTTGTCTAAGTTGACATGTGTTCCGCTTCCCATGTCAGAAATGGGACATTTCAACTTATTGGATGGAAAGATAAACGTTTTTGATCCAAATAGTGAAAAAGTGAAAATTCATAGTTTTTGTCAAAAATGTGACAAAGTCCCATTCTGGATTTGAAAGAATTTCACATTTTTCATCCAAAAGGTGAAAAAAATCCAAATTTCATCTTTGTAGTCCCAAAAGTGAAAAAACTAATTTCAATATTTTTCTTCAAAAAAGTGAGAAAGTCCCATTCTGAGTGGGGCACTTAGAAAAAATTTCTACTTTTTCATCCAAAAAGTGAAAAAATCCAAATTGAATACATTTCTTCAAAAAAGTTGCAAAGTCCCACTCTGAATGTGGACTTAGAATTTTTTTTAACATTTATCATCCAAAAAGGGAAAGCATCCAAATTTAATTTTCTTCTGCAAAGAAGTGATAAACTCCCATTCTAACAAGGGACTTAGAAGTTCTTTTGACTTTTTACAAAAGTTGAATTTTTTGCTAAGTCCCATCTCATTATGAGATGGGACTTAGAAAAATATTCAACTTTAGTCTAAGGTTGACATGTGTTCCGCTTCCCATGTCAGAATGGGACATTTCGACTTATTGGATGGAAAGATAAACTTTTTTGATCCAAATAGTGAAAAAGTGAACATTCATATTTTTTGTCAAAAATGTGACAAAGTCCCATTCTTAGTAGGGATTTGAAAAAATTTCACATTTTTCATCCAAAAGGTGAAAAAAATCCACATTTCATCTTTTTAGTCCCAAAAGTGAAAAAAGAAATTTCAATATTTTTCTTCAAAAAAGTGACAAAGTCCCATTCTGAGTGGACAATTAGAAAAAAAATCAACTTTTTTCATCCAAAAAGTGAACAAATCCAAATTTCATCTTTTTTAGTCCCAAAAGTGAAAAAATCAAATTTCAATTTTTTTCTTCAAAAAAGTGACAAAGTCCCATTCTGAGTGGGCACTTAGAAAAAAATTCTACTTTTTCATCCAAAAAATGAAAAAATCCAAATTTCATCTTTTTGAGTCCCAAAAGTGAAAAAATCTAATTTAAATTTTTTTTCTTCAAAAAAGTGACAAAGTCCCATTCTGAGTGGGCACTTAGAAAAAATTTCTACTTTTTCATTCAAAATGTGAAAAAATCCAAATTGAATACATTTCTTCAAAAAAGTCGCAAAGTCCCACTCTGAATGCGGACTTAGAAACAATTTCAACATTTATCGTCCAAAAGTAAAGCATCCAAATTTAATTTTCTTCTGCAAAGAAGTGATAAACTCCCATTCTGACAAGGGACTTGGAAGTTCTTTCGACTTTTTACAAAAGCTGAATTTTTTTCTAAGTCCCATCTCATTATGAGATGGGACTTAGAAAAATATTCAACTTTTGTCTAAGTTGACATGTGTTCCGCTTCCCATGTCAGAATGGGACATTTCGACTTTTTGGATGGAAAGATAAACTTTTTTGATCCAAATAGTGAAAAAGTGAAAATTCATAGTTTTTGTCAAATATTTGACAAAGTCCCATTCTGAGTAGGGATTTGAAAAAATTTCACATTTTTCATCCAAAAGGTGAAAAAAATCCAAATTTCATATTTTTAGTCCCAAAAGTGAAAAAACAAATTTCAATATTTTTCTTCAAAAAAGTGACAAAGTCCCATTCTGAGTGGGCACTTAGAAAAAAATTCAACTTTTTTCATCCAAAACGTGAAAAAATCCAAATTTCATCTTTTTGAGTCCCAAAAGTGAAAAAATCAAATTTCAATTTTTTTCTTCAAAAAAGTGACAAAGTCCCATTCTGAGTGGGCACTTAAAAAAAAATTCAACTTTTTTCATCCAAAAAGTGAAAAAATCCAAATTTCATCTTTTTTAGTCCCAAAAGTGAAAAAATCACATTTCAATTTTTTTCTTCAAAAAAGTGACAAAGTCCCATTCTGAGTGGGCACTTAGAAAAAATTTCTACTTTTTTCATCCAAAAAGTGAAAAAATCCAAATTGAATACATTTCTTCAAAAAAGTCGCAAAGTCCCCACTCTGAATGGGGGACTTAGAAAAAATTTCAACATTTATCGTCCAAAAAGTGAAAGCATCCAAATTTAATTTTCTTCTGCAAAGAAGTGATAAACTCCCATTCTGATAAGGGACTTGGAAGTTCTTTCGACTTTTAACAAAAGTTGAATTTTTTTCTAAGTCCCATCTCATTATGAGATGGGGACTTAGAAAAATATTCAACTTTTGTCTAAGTTGACATGTGTTCCGCTTCCCATGTCAGAATGGGACATTTCAACTTATTGGATGGAAAGATAAACGTTTTTTGATCCAAATAGTGAAAAAGTGAAAATTCATAGTTTTTGTCAAAAATGTGACAAAGTCCCATTCTGGATTTGAAAGAATTTCACATTTTTCATCCAAAAGGTGAAAAAAAATCCAAATTTCATCTTTGTAGTCCCAAAAGTGAAAAAACTAATTTCAATATTTTTCTTCAAAAAAGTGAGAAAGTCCCATTCTGAGTGGGCACTTAGAAAAAATTCTACTTTTTCATCCAAAAAGTGAAAAAATCCAAATTGAATACATTTCTTCAAAAAAGTTGCAAAGTCCCACTCTGAATGTGGACTTAGAATTTTTTTTAACATTATCGTCCAAAAAGGGAAAGCATCCAAATTTAATTTTCTTCTGCAAAGAAGTGATAAACTCCCATTCTGACAAGGGACTTGGAAGTTCTTTTGACTTTTTACAAAAGTTGATTTTTTTTCTAAGTCCCATCCCATTATGAGATGGGACTTCGAGAAATATTCAACTTTTGTGTAAGTTGACATGTGTTCCGCTTTCCGCTTCCCATGTCAGAATGGGACATTTCGACTTATTGGAAGGAAAGATAAACTTTTTTGATCCAAATAGTGAAAAAGTGAAAATTTATAGTTTTTGTCAAAAATGTGACAAAGTCCCATTCTGAGTAGGGATTTGAAAAAAATTTCACATTTTTCATCCAAAAGGTGAAAAAAATCCAAATTTCATCTTTTTAGTCCCAAAAGTGAAAAAACAAATTTCAATATTTTTCTTCAAAAAAGTGACAAAGTCCCATTCTGAGTGGGCACTTAGAAAAAATTTCAACTTTTTTCATCCAAAACGTGAAAAAATCCAAATTTCATCTTTTGAGTCCCAAAAGTGAAAAAATCTAATTTCAATTTTTTTCTTCAAAAAAGTGACAAAGTCCCATTCTGAGTGGGCACTTAAAAAAAAATTCAACTTTTTTCATCCAAAAAGTGAAAAAATCCAAATTTCATCTTTTTTAGTCCCAAAAGTGAAAAAATCACATTTCAATTTTTTTCTTCAAAAAAGTGACAAAGTCCCATTCTGAGTGGGCACTTAGAAAAAGTTTCTACTTTTTCATCCAAAAAGTGAAAAAATCCAAATTGAATACATTTCTTCAAAAAAGTCGCAAAGTCCCACTCTGAATGGGGACTTAGAAAAAATTTCAACATTTATCGTCCAAAAAGTGAAAGCATCCAAATTTAATTTTCTTCTGCAAAGAAGTGATAAACTCCCATTCTGATAAGGGACTTGGAAGTTCTTTCGACTTTTAACAAAAGTTGAATTTTTTTCTAAGTCCCATCTCATTATGAGATGGGACTTAGAAAAATATTCAACTTTTGTCTAAGTTGACATGTGTTCCGCTTCCCATGTCAGAATGGGACATTTCAACTTATTGGATGGAAAGATAAACGTTTTTGATCCAAATAGTGAAAAAGTGAAAATTCATAGTTTTTGTCAAAAATGTGACAAAGTCCCCATTCTGGGTAGGGATTTGAAAGAATTTCGCATTTTTCATCCAAAAGGTGAAAAAAATCCAAATTTCATCTTTGTAGTCCCAAAAGTGAAAAAACTAATTTCAATATTTTTCTTCAAAAAAGTGAGAAAGTCCCATTCTGAGTGGGCACTTAGAAAAAATTTCTACTTTTTCATCCAAAAAGTGAAAAAATCCAAATTGAATACATTTCTTCAAAAAAGTTGCAAAGTCCCACTCTGAATGTGGACTTAGAATTTTTTTTAACATTTATCGTCCAAAAAGGGAAAGCATCCAAATTTAATTTTCTTCTGCAAAGAAGTGATAAACTCCCATTCTAACAAGGGCCTTAGAAGTTCTTTGACTTTTTACAAAAGTTGAATTTTTTTCTAAGTCCCATCTCATTATGAGATGGGACTTAGAAAAATATTCAACTTTTGTCTAAGTTGACATGTGTTTCCGCTTCCCATGTCAGAATGGGACATTTCGACTTATTGGATGGAAAGATAAACTTTTTTGATCCAAATAGTGAAAAAGTGAACATTCATATTTTTTGTCAAAAATGTGACAAAGTCCCATTCTTAGTAGGGATTTGAAAAAATTTCACATTTTTCATCCAAAAGGTGAAAAAAATCCAAATTTCATCTTTTTAGTCCCAAAAGTGAAAAAAGAAATTTCAATATTTTTCTTCAAAAAAGTGACAAAGTCCCATTCTGAGTGGACACTTAGAAAAAAAATCAACTTTTTTCATCCAAAAAGTGAACAAATCCAAATTTCATCTTTTTTAGTCCCAAAAGTGAAAAAATCAAATTTCAATTTTTTTCTTCAAAAAAGTGACAAAGTCCCATTCTGAGTGGGCACTTAGAAAAAATTTCTACTTTTTCATCCAAAAAATGAAAAAATCCAAATTTCATCTTTTTGAGTCCCAAAAGTGAAAAAATCAAATTTAAATTTTTTTTCTTCAAAAAGTGACAAAGTCCCCATTCTGAGTGGGCACTTAGAAAAAATTTCTACTTTTTCATTCAAAAAGTGAAAAAATCCAAATTGAATACATTTCTTCAAAAAAGTCGCAAAGTCCCACTCTGAATGCGGACTTAGAAACAATTTCAACATTTATCGTCCAAAAAGTGAAGCATCCAAATTTAATTTTCTTCTGCAAAGAAGTGATAAACTCCCATTCTGACAAGGGACTTGGAAGTTCTTTTGACTTTTTACAAAAGTTGAATTTTTTTCTAAGTCCCATCTCATTATGAGATGGGACTTAGAAAAATATTCAACTTTTGTCTAAGTTGACATGTGTTCCGCTTCCCATGTCAGAATGGGACATTTCGACTTATTGGAAGGAAAGATAAACTTTTTTGATCCAAATAGTGAAAAAGTGAAAATTTATAGTTTTTGTCAAAAATGTGACAAAGTCCCATTCTGAGTAGGGATTTGAAAAAATTTCACATTTTTCATCCAAAAGGTGAAAAAAATCCAAATTTCATCTTTTTAGTCCCAAAAGTGAAAAAACTAATTTCAATATTTTTCTTCAAAAAAGTGACAAAGTCCCATTCTGAGTGGGCACTTAGAAAAAATTTCAACTTTTTTCATCCAAAACGTGAAAAAATCAAAATTTCATCTTTTTGAGTCCCAAAAGTGAAAAAATCAAATTTCAATTTTTTTCTTCAAAAAAGTGACAAAGTCCCATTCTGAGTGGGCACTTAAAAAAAAATTCAACTTTTTTCATCCAAAAAGTGAAAAAATTCCAAATTTCATCTTTTTTAGTCCCAAAAGTGAAAAAATCAAATTTCAATTTTTTTCTTCAAAAAAGTGACAAAGTCCCATTCTGAGTGGGCACTTAGAAAAAAATTCTACTTTTTCATCCAAAAAGTGAAAAAATCCAAATTGAATACATTTCTCCAAAAAAGTCGCACAGTCCCACTCTGAATGGGGACTTAGAAAAAATTTCAACATTTATCGTCCAAAAAGTGAAAGCATCCAAATTTAATTTTCTTCTGCAAAGAAGTGATAAACTCCCATTCTGACAAGGGACTTGGAAGTTCTTTCGACTTTTTACAAAAGTTGAATTTTTTTCTAAGTCCCATCTCATTATGAGATGGGACTTAGAAAAATATTCAACTTTTGTCTAAGTTGACATGTGTTCCGCTTCCCATGTCAGAATGGGACATTTCAACTTATTGGATGGAAAGATAAACGTTTTTGATCCAAATAGTGAAAAAGTGAAAATTCATAGTTTTTGTCAAAAATGTGACAAAGTCCCATTCTGGGTAGGGATTTGAAAGAATTTCACATTTTTCATCCAAAAGGTGAAAAAAATCCAAATTTCATCTTTGTAGTCCCAAAAGTGAAAAAAACTAATTTCAATATTTTTCTTCAAAAAAGTGAGAAAGTCCCATTCTGAGTGGGCACTTAGAAAAAATTTCTACTTTTTCATCCAAAAAGTGAAAAAATCCAAATTGAATACATTTCTTCAAAAAAGTTGCAAAGTCCCACTCTGAATGTGGACTTAGAATTTTTTTTAACATTTATCGTCCAAAAAGGGAAAGCATCCACATTTAATTTTCTTCTGCAAAGAAGTGATAAACTCCCATTCTAACAAGGGCCTTAGAAGTTCTTTTGACTTTTTACAAAAGTTGAATTTTTTTCTAAGTCCCATCTCATTATGAGATGGGACTTAGAAAAATATTCAACTTTAGTCTAAGTTGACATGTGTTCCGCTTCCCATGTCAGAATGGGACATTTCGACTTATTGGATGGAAAGATAAACTTTTTTGATCCAAATAGTGAAAAAGTGAACATTCATATTTTTTGTCAAAAATGTGACAAAGTCCCATTCTTAGTAGGGATTTGAAAAAATTTCACATTTTTTCATCCAAAAGGTGAAAAAAATCCACATTTCATCTTTTTAGTCCCAAAAGTGAAAAAAGAAATTTCAATATTTTTCTTCAAAAAAGTGACAAAGTCCCATTCTGAGTGGACACTTAGAAAAAAAATCAACTTTTTTCATCCAAAAAGTGAACAAATCCAAATTTCATCTTTTTTAGTCCCAAAAGTGAAAAAATCAAATTTCAATTTTTTTCTTCAA
>NW_027150310.1:0-39535 GCF_031143425.1 Pleurodeles waltl
TGAATGGGGACTTAGAAAAGATGTCAACCTTTATCGTCCAAAAGTGAAAACATCCAAATTTAATTTTCTTCTTCAAAGATGTGACAAATTCCCATTCAAGGGACAAGGGACTTGGAAGCTCTTTTGACTATTTTCAAAAGTTGAATTTTTTTCTACGTTCCATCTCATTATGAGATGGGACTTAGAAAAATATTCCACTTTTGTCTAAGTTGACATGTGTGCCGCTTCCCATGTCAGAATGGGACATTTTGACTTATTGGATGGAAAGATAAACTTTTTTGATCCAAATAGTGAAAAAGTACAAATTCATAGTTTTTGTCAAAAAGTGACAAAGTCCCATTCTGAGTCGGGATTTGAAAACATTTCTCATTTTTTCAGCCAAAATGTGAAAAAATCTAAATTCCATCTTTTTGAGTCTCAAAAGTGAAAAAAATCAAATTTCAATTTTTTTTCTTCAAAAAAGTGACAACGTCCCGTTCTGAGTGGGCACTTAGAAGAAATTTCAACTTTTTCATCCAAAAAGTGAAAAAAATCCAAATTTCATCTTTTTTAGTCCCAAAGGGGAAAAAATCAAATTTTAATTTTTTTCTTCAAAAAATGACAAAGTCCCATTCTGAGTGGGCACTTGCAAAAAAATTCAACTTTTTTCATCCAAAAAGTGAAAAAAACAAAATTTCATCTTTTTTAGTCCCAAAGTGAAAAAATCAAATCTCAATATTTTTCTTCAAAAAAGTGAAAAAGTCCCATTCTGAGTGGGCACTTAGAAAAAATTTCAACATTTATCGTCCAAAAAGTGAAAACATCCAAATTTAATTTCTTCTTCAAAGAAGTATCAAATTCCCATTCTGACAAGGGACTTGGAAGCTCTTTTGACTTTTCACAAAAGTTGAATTTTTTTCCAAGTCCCATCTCATTATGTGCAAATTCATAGTTTTTGTCATAAAAGTGACAAAGTCCCATTCTGAGTGGGCACTTGGAAAAAATTTCAACTTTTTTCATCCAAAAAAGTGAAAAAATCCAAATTTCATCTTTTTTAGTCCCAAAAGTGAAAAAATCTAATTTCAATTTTTTTCTTCAAAAAGTGAAAAAAAATCCATTCTGAGTTGGCACTTGGAATAAATTTCAACTTTTTTCATCCAAAAAGTGACAAAATCCAAATTCAATACATTTCATCAAAAAAGTCACAAAGTCCCATTCTGAATGGGGACTTAGAAAAAAATGTCAACCTTTATCGTCCAAAAAGTAAAAACATCCAAATTTAATTTTCTTCTTCAAAGAAGTAACAAATTCCCATTCTGACAAGGCACTTGGAAGCTCTTTTGACTTTTCACAAAAGTTGAATTTTTTTCTAAGTCCCATCTCATTATGAGATGGGACTTAGAAAAATATTCAACTTTTGTCCAAGTTGACATGTGTGCCGCTTCCCATGTCAGAATGGGACATTTTGACTTATTGGATGGAAAGATAAACTTTTTTGATCCAAATAGTGAAAAAGTGCAAATTCATAGTTTTTGTCAAAAAAGTGACAAAGTCCCATTATGAGTGGGCACTTGGAAAAAATTTGAACTTTTTTCATCCAAAAAGTGAAAAAATTCAAATTTCATCTTTTTTAGTCCCAAAAATGAAAAAATCAAATTTAAATTTTTTACTTCAAAAAAGTGAAAAAGTTCCATTCTGAGTGGGCACTTGGATAAAATTCTACTTTTTTCATCCAAAAAGTGAAAAAATCCAAGTTCAATTTTTTTCTTCAAAAAAGTGACAAAGTCCCATTCTGAGTGGGGACTTCGAAAACATTTCAACTTTTTTCGCCCCAAAAATGAAAAAATCCAAATTGAACTTTTTCCATCCAAAATGTGAAAAAGTACAAATTCATCTCTTTCATGTTGAGAGTGACAAAGTCCCATTGTGAGTGGGAACTTATAAAAAATATCAACTTTTTTTGTCCAAAAAGTGAAAAAATCCAAATTCATCTTTTCCTCAAAAAAGTGAAAAATTCCCATTCTGAGTTGGGACTTACAAAAAAATTCAACTTTTCTCATCCAAAAAGTGAAAAAGTACAAAATCATCTTTTTCTTCAAAAAAGTGACGAATTCCCATTCTCAGTGGGGACTTAGGAAAAATGTCTACTTTTTTTGTCCGAAGAGTGAAAAAAAAAACCTCAACTTTTTTCATCGAAAAAGTGAAAAAGTACAAATTCATCTTTTTCCTAAAAAAAGAGACAAACTCCCATTCTGAGTGGGGACTTAGAATAAATGTCAACTCTTTTTGTTCAAAAAGTGAAAAAATCCAAGTTCCAATTTTTTTTTCAAAAAAGTGACAAAGTCCCATTCTCAATGGGGACTTAGAAAACATTTCAACTTTTTTCATTCAAAAGTGAAAAAGTAGAAATTCATCTTTTTCTTCAAAAAAAGTGACAAATTCCCATTATGAGTTGGGACTTAGAAAAAATGTCAACTTTTTTCATCCAAAAAGTGACAAAATCCAAATTGAACTTTTTCCATCCAAAAAGTGAAAAAGTAAAAATTCATATTTTTCATGTTAAAAGTGACAAAGTCCCATTCTGAGTGGGGACTTTGAAAAAATATCAACTTTTTTCATCCAAAAAGTGAAAAATCCCAAATTGAACTTTTTTCATCCAAAAAGTAAAAAAGTAGGAATTCATCTTTTTCTTTAAAAAAGTGGCAAAGTCTCATTCTGAGCGGGGACTTAGAAAAAATTTCCACTTTTTTCATCCAAAAAGTGAAAAAATCCAAAATTCTTTTTTTTTCTTCAAAAAAGTGACAAATTCCCATTCTCAGTGGGGACTTAGGAAAAATGTCTACTTTTTTTCTCCGAAGAGTGAAAAAAAAAACCTCAACTTTTTTCATCGAAAAAGTGAAAAAGTACAAATTCATCTTTTTCCTAAAAAAAGAGACAAACTCCCATTCTGAGTGGGGACTTAGAATAAATGTCAACTCTTTTTGTTCAAAAAGTGAAAAAATCCAAGTTCCAATTTTTTTTTCAAAAAAGTGACAAAGTCCCATTCTCAATGGGGACTTAGAAAACATTTCAACTTTTTTCATTCAAAAAGTGAAAAAGTAGAAATTCATCTTTTTCTTCAAAAAAGTGACAAATTCCCATTCTGATTTGGGACTTACAAAAAATTTAAACTTTTTCATCCAAAAAGTGAAAAAATCCAAATTGAACTTTTTCCATCCAAAAAGTGAAACAGTACAAATTCATCTTTTTCATGTTAAAAGTGACAAAGTCCCATTCTGAGTGGGGACTTTGAAAAAATATCAACTTTTTTCATCCAAAAAGTGAAAAATCCCAAATTGAACTTTTTTCATCCAAAAAGTAAAAAAGTAGGAATTCATCTTTTTCTTTAAAAAAGTGGCAAAGTCTCATTCTGAGCGGGGGACTTAGAAAAAATTTCCACTTTTTTCGTCCAAAAAGTGAAAAAATCCAAAATTCTTTTTTTTTCTTCAAAAAAGTGACAAATTCCCATTCTCAGTGGGGACTTAGAAAAAATGTCTACTTTTTTTGTCCAAAGAGTGAAAAAAAAAAACTCAGCTTTTTTCATCGAAAAAGTGAAAAGGTACAAATTCATCTTTTTCCTAAAAAAAGTGACAAACTCCCATTCTGAGTGGGGACTTAGAATAAATGTCAACTCTTTTTGTCCAAAAAGTGAAAAAATCCAAAATTCTTTTTTTTTCTTCAAAAAAGTGACAAATTCCCATTCTCAGTGGGGACTTAGAAAAAATGTCTACTTTTTTTGTCCAAAGAGTGAAAAAAAAAAAACTCAACTTTTTTCATCGA
Source organism: Pleurodeles waltl (assembly GCF_031143425.1). Taxonomy (NCBI): domain Eukaryota; kingdom Metazoa; phylum Chordata; class Amphibia; order Caudata; family Salamandridae; genus Pleurodeles; species Pleurodeles waltl. The sequence continues at coordinate 3,799 of NW_027150310.1, forward strand.
AAAAGTGAAAAGGTACAAATATATCTTTTTCCTAAAAAAAGTGACAAACTCCCATTCTGAGTGGGGACTTAGAATAAATGTCAACTCTTTTTGTTCAAAAAGTGAAAAAATCAAAATTCCAATTTTTTTTCAAAAAAGTGACAAAGTCCCATTGTCAATGGGGACTTAGAAAACATTTCAACTTTTTTCATTCAAAAAGTGAAAAAGTAGAAATTCATCTTTTTCTTCAAAAAAGTGACAAATTCCCATTAAGAGTTGGGACTTTGAAAAAATGTCAACTTTTTTCATCTAAAAAGTGAAAAAATCCAAATTGAACTTTTTCCATCCAAAAAAGTGAAAAAGTACAAATTCATCTTTTTCATGTTAAAAGTGACAAAGTCCCATTCTGAGTGGGGACTTTGAAAAGATATCAACTTTTTTATCCAAAAAGGGAAAAAAATCAAAATTCCAATTTTTTTTTAAAAAAAGTGACAAAGTCCCACTCTCATTGGGGACTTAGAAAAAATGTCAACTTTTTTCGTTCAAAAAGTGAAAAAGTACAAATTCATCTTTTTTCTTAAAAAAGTGAAAAATTCCCATTAAGAGTTGGGACTTTGAAAAAATGTCAACTTTTTTCATCTAAAAAGTGAAAAAATCCAAATTGAACTTTTTCCATCCAAAAAAGTGAAAAAGTACAAATTCATCTTTTTCATGTTAAAAGTGACAAAGTCCCATTCTGAGTGGGGACTTTGAAAAAATATCAACTTTTTTCATCCAAAAAGTGAAAAATCCCAAATTGAACGTTTTTCATCCAAAAAGTAAAAAAGTAGGAATTCATCTTTTTCTTTAAAAAAGTGGCAACGTCTCATTCTGAGCGGGGACTTTGAAAAAATTTCCACTTTTTTCGTCCAAAAAGTGAAAAAATCAAAATTCTACTTTTTTCATCCAAAAAGTGAAAAAATCAAAAATTCATTTTTTTTCTTCAAAAAAGTGACAAAAGACGATTCTGAATGGGGACTTTAAAAAAAATTCAACTTTTTTCGTCCAAAAAGTGAAAAAATCCAAATTGAACTTTTTCCATCCAAAAAGTGAAAAAGTACAAATTCATCTTTTTCTTCAAAAAAGTGACAAATTCCCATTCTGAGTTGGGACTTGGAAAAAATGTCAACTTTTTTCATCCAAAAAGTGAAAAAATCCCAATTGAACTTTTTCCATCCAAAGAGTGATAAAGTGAAAATTCATCTTTTTCATGTTAAAAGTGACAAAGTCCCATTCTGAGTGGGCACTTAGAAAAAAAATTCTACTTTTTTCATCCAAAAAGTGAAATAATCCAAATTCAATACATTTCTTCAAAAAAGTCACTAAGTTTCATTCTGAATGGGGACTTAGAAAAGATGTCAACCTTTATCGTCCAAAAGTGAAAACATCCAAATTTAATTTTCTTCTTCAAAGATGTGACAAATTCCCATTCAAGGGACAAGGGACTTGGAAGCTCTTTTGACTATTTTCAAAAGTTGAATTTTTTTCTACGTTCCATCTCATTATGAGATGGGACTTAGAAAAATATTCCACTTTTGTCTAAGTTGACATGTGTGCCGCTTCCCATGTCAGAATGGGACATTTTGACTTATTGGATGGAAAGATAAACTTTTTTGATCCAAATAGTGAAAAAGTACAAATTCATAGTTTTTGTCAAAAAAGTGACAAAGTCCCATTCTGAGTCGGGATTTGAAAACATTTCTCATTTTTTCAGCCAAAATGTGAAAAAATCTAAATTCCATCTTTTTGAGTCTCAAAAGTGAAAAAATCAAATTTCAATTTTTTTTCTTCAAAAAAGTGACAACGTCCCGTTCTGAGTGGGCACTTAGAAGAAATTTCAACTTTTTCATCCAAAAAGTGAAAAAAATCCAAATTTCATCTTTTTTAGTCCCAAAGGGGAAAAAATCAAATTTTAATTTTTTTCTTCAAAAAATGACAAAGTCCCATTCTGAGTGGGCACTTGCAAAAAAATTCAACTTTTTTCATCCAAAAAGTGAAAAAAACAAAATTTCATCTTTTTTAGTCCCAAAAGTGAAAAAATCAAATCTCAATATTTTTCTTCAAAAAAGTGAAAAAGTCCCATTCTGAGTGGGCACTTAGAAAAAATTTCAACATTTATCGTCCAAAAAGTGAAAACATCCAAATTTAATTTTCTTCTTCAAAGAAGTATCAAATTCCCATTCTGACAAGGGACTTGGAAGCTCTTTTGACTTTCACAAAAGTTGAATTTTTTTCCAAGTCCCATCTCATTATGTGCAAATTCATAGTTTTTGTCATAAAAGTGACAAAGTCCCATTCTGAGTGGGCACTTGGAAAAAATTTCAACTTTTTTCATCCAAAAAAGTGAAAAAATCCAAATTTCATCTTTTTTAGTCCCAAAAGTGAAAAAATCTAATTTCAATTTTTTTCTTCAAAAAAGTGAAAAAAAATCCATTCTGAGTTGGCACTTGGAATAAATTTCAACTTTTTTCATCCAAAAAGTGACAAAATCCAAATTCAATACATTTCATCAAAAAAGTCACAAAGTCCCATTCTGAATGGGGACTTAGAAAAAATGTCAACCTTTATCGTCCAAAAAGTAAAAACATCCAAATTTAATTTTCTTCTTCAAAGAAGTAACAAATTCCCATTCTGACAAGGCACTTGGAAGCTCTTTTGACTTTTCACAAAAGTTGAATTTTTTTCTAAGTCCCATCTCATTATGAGATGGGACTTAGAAAAATATTCAACTTTTGTCCAAGTTGACATGTGTGCCGCTTCCCATGTCAGAATGGGACATTTTGACTTATTGGATGGAAAGATAAACTTTTTTGATCCAAATAGTGAAAAAGTGCAAATTCATAGTTTTTGTCAAAAAAGTGACAAAGTCCCATTATGAGTGGGCACTTGGAAAAAATTTGAACTTTTTTCATCCAAAAAGTGAAAAAATTCAAATTTCATCTTTTTTAGTCCCAAAAATGAAAAAATCAAATTTAAATTTTTTACTTCAAAAAAGTGAAAAAGTTCCATTCTGAGTGGGCACTTGGATAAAATTCTACTTTTTTCATCCAAAAAGTGAAAAAATCCAAGTTCAATTTTTTTCTTCAAAAAAGTGACAAAGTCCCATTCTGAGTGGGGACTTCGAAAACATTTCAACTTTTTTCGCCCCAAAAATGAAAAAATCCAAATTGAACTTTTTCCATCCAAAATGTGAAAAAGTACAAATTCATCTCTTTCATGTTGAGAGTGACAAAGTCCCATTGTGAGTGGGAACTTATAAAAAATATCAACTTTTTTTGTCCAAAAAGTGAAAAAATCCAAATTCATCTTTTTCCTCAAAAAAGTGAAAAATTCCCATTCTGAGTTGGGACTTACAAAAAAATTCAACTTTTCTCATCCAAAAAGTGAAAAAGTACAAATTCATCTTTTTCTTCAAAAAAGTGACGAATTCCCATTCTCAGTGGGGACTTAGGAAAAATGTCTACTTTTTTTGTCCGAAGAGTGAAAAAAAAAACCTCAACTTTTTTCATCGAAAAAGTGAAAAAGTACAAATTCATCTTTTTCCTAAAAAAAGAGACAAACTCCCATTCTGAGTGGGGACTTAGAATAAATGTCAACTCTTTTTGTTCAAAAAGTGAAAAAATCCAAGTTCCAATTTTTTTTTCAAAAAAGTGACAAAGTCCCATTCTCAATGGGGACTTAGAAAACATTTCAACTTTTTTCATTCAAAAAGTGAAAAAGTAGAAATCATCTTTTTCTTCAAAAAAGTGACAAATTCCCATTCTGATTTGGGACTTAGAAAAAATTAAAACTTTTTCATCCAAAAAGTGAAAAAATCCAAATTGAACTTTTTCCATCCAAAAAGTGAAACAGTACAAATTCATCTTTTTCATGTTAAAAGTGACAAAGTCCCATTCTGAGTGGGGACTTTGAAAAAATATCAACTTTTTTCATCCAAAAAGTGAAAAATCCCAAATTGAACTTTTTTCATCCAAAAAGTAAAAAAGTAGGAATTCATCTTTTTCTTCAAAAAAGTGACAAAGTCTCATTCTGAGCGGGGGACTTAGAAAAAATTTCCACTTTTTTCGTCCAAAAAGTGAAAAAATCCAAAATTCTTTTTTTTTCTTCAAAAAAGTGACAAATTCCCATTCTCAGTGGGGACTTAGAAAAAATGTCTACTTTTTTTGTCCAAAGAGTGAAAAAAAAAAACTCAACTTTTTTCATCGAAAAAGTGAAAAGGTACAAATTTATCTTTTTCCTAAAAAAAGTGACAAACTCCCATTCTGAGTGGGGACTTAGAATAAATGTCAACTCTTTTGTCCAAAAAGTGAAAAAATCCAAAATTCTTTTTTTTTCTTCAAAAAAGTGACAAATTCCCATTCTCAGTGGGGACTTAGAAAAAAATGTCTATTTTTTTTGTCCAAAGAGTGAAAAAAAAAAAAACTCAACTTTTTTCAACGAAAAAGTGAAAAGGTACAAATTTATCTTTTTCCTAAAAAAAGTGACAAACTCCCATTCTGAGTGGGGACTTAGAATAAATGTCAACTCTTTTTGTTCAAAAAGTGAAAAAATCCAAATTCCAATTTTTTTTTCAAAAAAGTGACAAAGTCCCATTGTCAATGGGGACTTAGAAAACATTTCAACTTTTTTCATTCAAAAAGTGAAAAAGTAGAAATTCATCTTTTTCTTCAAAAAAGTGACAAATTCCCATTATGAGTTGGGACTTAGAAAAAATGTCAACTTTTTTTCATCCAAAAAGTGAAAAAATCCAAATTGAACTTTTTCCATCCAAAAAGGGAAAAAGTACAAATTCATCTTTTTCATGTTAAAAGTGACAAAGTCCCATTCTGAGTGGGGACTTTGAAAAAATATCAACTTTTTTCATCCAAAAAGTGAAAAAATCCCAAATTGAACTTTTTTCATTCAAAAAGTGAAAAAGTAGAAATTCATCTTTTTCTTCAAAAAAGTGACAAATTCCCATGCTGAGTTAGGACTTAGAATTTTTTTTAACTTTTTCATCCAAAAAGGGAAAAAAATCAAAATTCCAATTTTTTTTTAAAAAAAGTGACTAAGTCCCATACTCATTGGGGACTTAGAAAAAATGTCAACTTTTTTCGTTCAAAAGTGAAAAAGTACAAATTCATCTTTTTCATCAAAAAAGTGACAAATTCCCATTAAGAGTTGGGACTTTGAAAAAATGTCAACTTTTTTCATCTAAAAAGTGAAAAAATCCAAATTGAACTTTTTCCATCCAAAAAAGTGAAAAAGTACAAATTCATCTTTTTCATGTTAAAAGTGACAAAGTCCCATTCTGAGTGGGGACTTTGAAAAAATATCAACTTTTTTCATCCAAAAAGTGAAAAATCCCAAATTGAACGTTTTTCATCCAAAAAGTAAAAAAGTAGGAATTCATCTTTTTCTTTAAAAAAGTGGCAAAGTCTCATTCTGAGCTGGGACTTTGAAAAAATTTCCACTTTTTTCGTCCAAAAAGTGAAAAATCAAAAATTCTACTTTTTTCGTCCAAAAAGTGAAAAAATCAAAAATTCATTTTTTTTCTTCAAAAGAGTGACAAAATACGATTCTGAATGGGGACTTTAAAAAAATTTCAACATTTATCGTCCAAAAAGTGAAAACATCCAAATTTAATTTTCTTCTTCAAAGAAGTATCAAATTCCCATTCTGACAAGGGACTTGGAAGCTCTTTTGACTTTTCACAAAAGTTGAATTTTTTTCTATGTCCCATCTCATTATGAGATGGGACTTAGAAAAATATTCAACTTTTGTCTAAGTTGACATGTGTGCCGCTTCCCATGTCAGAATGGGACATTTTGACTTATTGGATGGAAAGATAAACTTTTTTGATCCAAATAGTAAAAAAGTGCAAATTCATAGTTTTTGTCATAAAAGTGACAAAGTCCCATTCTGAGTGGGCACTTGGAAAAAATTTCAACTTTTTTATTCCAAAAAGTGAAAAAATCCAAATTTCATCTTTTTTAGTCCCAAAAGTGAAAAAAACAAATTTCCATTTTTTTTCTTCAAAAAAGTGAAAAAATTCCATTCTGAGTGGGCACTTGGAAAAAATTTCAAAATTTTTCACCAAAAAGTGAAAAAAACAAAATTTCATATTTTTTAGTCCCAAGAGTGAAAAAATCAAATTTCAATTTTTTTCTTCAACAAAGTGACAAAGTCTGGTTCTGAGTGGTCACTTAGAAAATATTTCAACTTTTTTCACCCAAAAAGTGAAAAAATCCAAAGCTCATCTTTTTTAGTCACAAAAGTGAAAAAATCAAATTTCAATTTTTTCTCTTCAAAAAGTGATAAAATCCCATTCTGAGTGGGCACTTGGAAAAAATTTCAACTTTTTTCATCCAAAAAAGTGAAAAAATCCAATTTCATCTTTTTTAGTCCCAAAAGTGAAAAAATCTAATTTCAATTTTTTTCTTCAAAAAAGTGAAAAAAAATCCATTCTGAGTTGGCACTTGGAATAAATTTCAACTTTTTTCATCAAAAAGTGAAAAAATCCAAATTCAATACATTTCATCAAAAAAGTCACAAAGTCCCATTCTGAATGGGGACTTAGAAAAAATGTCAACCTTTATCGTCCAAAAAGTAAAAACATCCAAATTTAATTTTCTTCTTCAAAGAAGTAACAAATTCCCATTCTGACAAGGGACTTGGAAGCTCTTTTGACTTTTCACAAAAGTTGAATTTTTTTCTAAGTCCCATCTCATTATGAGATGGAACTTAGAAAAATATTCAACTTTTGTCCAAGTTGACATGTGTGCCGCTTCCCATGTCAGAATGGGACATTTTGACTTATTGGATGGAAAGATAAACTTTTTTGATCCAAATAGTGAAAAAGTGCAAATTCATAGTTTTTGTCAAAAAAGTGACAAAGTCCCATTATGAGTGGGCACTTGGAAAAAATTTGAACTTTTTTCATCCAAAAAGTGAAAAAATTCAAATTTCATCTTTTTTAGTCCCAAAAATGAAAAAATCAAATTTAAATTTTTTACTTCAAAAAAGTGAAAAAGTTCCATTCTGAGTGGGCACTTGGATAAAATTCTACTTTTTTCATCCAAAAAGTGAAAAAATCCAAGTTCAATTTTTTTCTTCAAAAAAGTGACAAAGTCCCATTCTTAGTGGGGACTTCGAAAACATTTCAACTTTTTTCGCCCCAAAAATGAAAAAATCCAAATTGAACTTTTTCCATCCAAAATGTGAAAAAGTACAAATTCATCTCTTTCATGTTGAGAGTGACAAAGTCCCATTGTGAGTGGGAACTTATAAAAAATATCAACTTTTTTTGTCCAAAAAGTGAAAAAATCCAAATTCATCTTTTTCCTCAAAAAAGTGACAAATTCCCATTCTGAGTTGGGACTTACAAAAAAATTCAACTTTTCTCATCCAAAAAGTGAAAAAGTACAAATTCATCTTTTTCTTCAAAAAAGTGACGAATTCCCATTCTCAGTGGGGACTTAGGAAAAATGTCTACTTTTTTTGTCCGAAGAGTGAAAAAAAAAACCTCAACTTTTTTCATCGAAAAAGTGAAAAAGTACAAATTCATCTTTTTCCTAAAAAAAGAGACAAACTCCCATTCTGAGTGGGGACTTAGAATAAATGTCAACTCTTTTTGTTCAAAAAGTGAAAAAATCCAAGTTCCAATTTTTTTTTCAAAAAAGTGACAAAGTCCCATTCTCAATGGGGACTTAGAAAACATTTCAACTTTTTTCATTCAAAAAGTGAAAAAGTAGAAATTCATCTTTTTCTTCAAAAAAGTGACAAATTCCCATTCTGATTTGGGACTTAGAAAAAATTTAAACTTTTTCATCCAAAAAGTGAAAAAATCCAAATTGAACTTTTTCCATCCAAAAAGTGAAACAGTACAAATTCATCTTTTTCATGTTAAAAGTGACAAAGTCCCATTCTGAGTGGGGACTTTGAAAAAATATCAACTTTTTTCATCCAAAAAGTGAAAAATCCCAAATTGAACTTTTTTCATCCAAAAAGTAAAAAAGTAGGAATTCATCTTTTTCTTCAAAAAAGTGACAAAGTCTCATTCTGAGCGGGGACTTAGAAAAAATTTCCACTTTTTTCGTCCAAAAAGTGAAAAAATCCAAAATTCTTTTTTTTTCTTCAAAAAAGTGACAAATTCCCATTCTCAGTGGGGACTTAGAAAAAATGTCTACTTTTTTTGTCCAAAGAGTGAAAAAAAAAACTCAACTTTTTTCATCGAAAAAGTGAAAAGGTACAAATTTATCTTTTTCCTAAAAAAAGTGACAAACTCCCATTCTGAGTGGGGACTTAGAATAAATGTCAACTCTTTTTGTCCAAAAAGTGAAAAAATCCAAAATTCTTTTTTTTTCTTCAAAAAAGTGACAAATTCCCATTCTCAGTGGGGACTTAGAAAAAATGTCTACTTTTTTTGTCCAAAGAGTGAAAAAAAAAAAAACTCAACTTTTTTCAACGAAAAAGTGAAAAGGTACAAATTTATCTTTTTCCTAAAAAAAGTGACAAACTCCCATTCTGAGTGGGGACTTAGAATAAATGTCAACTCTTTTTGTTCAAAAAGTGAAAAAATCCAAATTCCAATTTTTTTTTCAAAAAAGTGACAAAGTCCCATTGTCAATGGGGACTTAGAAAACATTTCAACTTTTTTCATTCAAAAAGTGAAAAAGTAGAAATTCATCTTTTTCTTCAAAAAAGTGACAAATTCCCATTATGAGTTGGGACTTAGAAAAAATGTCAACTTTTTTCATCCAAAAAGTGAAAAAATCCAAATTGAACTTTTTCCATCCAAAAAGGGAAAAAGTACAAATTCATCTTTTTCATGTTAAAAGTGACAAAGTCCCATTCTGAGTGGGGACTTTGAAAAAATATCAACTTTTTTCATCCAAAAAGTGAAAAATCCCAAATTGAACTTTTTTCATTCAAAAAGTGAAAAAGTAGAAATTCATCTTTTTCTTCAAAAAAGTGACAAATTCCCATGCTGAGTTAGGACTTAGAATTTTTTTTAACTTTTTCATCCAAAAAGGAAAAAAAATCAAAATTCCAATTTTTTTTTAAAAAAAGTGACTAAGTCCCACTCTCATTGGGGACTTAGAAAAAATGTCAACTTTTTTCGTTCAAAAAGTGAAAAAGTACATATTCATCTTTTTCATCAAAAAAGTGACAAATTCCCATTAAGATTTGGGACTTTGAAAAAATGTCAACTTTTTTCATCTAAAAAGTGAAAAAATCCAAATTGAACTTTTTCCATCCAAAAAAGTGAAAAAGTACAAATTCATCTTTTTCATGTTAAAAGTGACAAAGTCCCATTCTGAGTGGGGACTTTGAAAAAATATCAACTTTTTTCATCCAAAAAAGTGAAAAAATCCAAATTTCATCTTTTTTAGTCCCAAAAGTGAAAAAATCTAATTTCAATTTTTTTCTTCAAAAAAGTGAAAAAAAATCCATTCTGAGTTGGCACTTGGAATAAATTTCAACTTTTTTCATCCAAAAAGTGAAAAAATCCAAATTCAATACATTTCATCAAAAAAGTCACAAAGTCCCATTCTGAATGGGGACTTAGAAAAAATGTCAACCTTTATCGTCCAAAAAGTAAAAACATCCAAATTTAATTTTCTTCTTCAAAGAAGTAACAAATTCCCATTCTGACAAGGGACTTGGAAGCTCTTTTGACTTTTCACAAAAGTTGAATTTTTTTCTAAGTCCCATCTCATTATGAGATGGAACTTAGAAAAATATTCAACTTTTGTCCAAGTTGACATGTGTGCCGCTTCCCATGTCAGAATGGGACATTTTGACTTATTGGATGGAAAGATAAACTTTTTTGATCCAAATAGTGAAAAAGTGCAAATTCATAGTTTTTGTCAAAAAAGTGACAAAGTCCCATTATGAGTGGGCACTTGGAAAAAATTTGAACTTTTTTCATCCAAAAAGTGAAAAAATTCAAATTTCATCTTTTTTAGTCCCAAAAATGAAAAAATCAAATTTAAATTTTTTACTTCAAAAAAGTGAAAAAGTTCCATTCTGAGTGGGCACTTGGATAAAATTCTACTTTTTTCATCCAAAAAGTGAAAAAATCCAAGTTCAATTTTTTTCTTCAAAAAAGTGACAAAGTCCCATTCTTAGTGGGGACTTCGAAAACATTTCAACTTTTTTCGCCCCAAAAATGAAAAAATCCAAATTGAACTTTTTCCATCCAAAATGTGAAAAAGTACAAATTCATCTCTTTCATGTTGAGAGTGACAAAGTCCCATTGTGAGTGGGAACTTATAAAAAATATCAACTTTTTTTGTCCAAAAAGTGAAAAAATCCAAATTCATCTTTTTCCTCAAAAAAGTGACAAATTCCCATTCTGAGTTGGGACTTACAAAAAAATTCAACTTTTCTCATCCAAAAAGTGAAAAAGTACAAATTCATCTTTTTCTTCAAAAAAGTGACGAATTCCCATTCTCAGTGGGGACTTAGGAAAAATGTCTACTTTTTTTGTCCGAAGAGTGAAAAAAAAAACCTCAACTTTTTTCATCGAAAAAGTGAAAAAGTACAAATTCATCTTTTTCCTAAAAAAAGAGACAAACTCCCATTCTGAGTGGGGACTTAGAATAAATGTCAACTCTTTTTGTTCAAAAAGTGAAAAAATCCAAGTTCCAATTTTTTTTTCAAAAAAGTGACAAAGTCCCATTCTCAATGGGGACTTAGAAAACATTTCAACTTTTTTCATTCAAAAAGTGAAAAAGTAGAAATTCATCTTTTTCTTCAAAAAAGTGACAAATTCCCATTCTGATTTGGGACTTAGAAAAAATTTAAACTTTTTCATCCAAAAAGTGAAAAAATCCAAATTGAACTTTTTCCATCCAAAAAGTGAAACAGTACAAATTCATCTTTTTCATGTTAAAAGTGACAAAGTCCCATTCTGAGTGGGGACTTTGAAAAAATATCAACTTTTTTCATCCAAAAAGTGAAAAATCCCAAATTGAACTTTTTTCATCCAAAAAGTAAAAAAGTAGGAATTCATCTTTTTCTTCAAAAAAGTGACAAAGTCTCATTCTGAGCGGGGACTTAGAAAAAATTTCCACTTTTTTCGTCCAAAAAGTGAAAAAATCCAAAATTCTTTTTTTTTCTTCAAAAAAGTGACAAATTCCCATTCTCAGTGGGGACTTAGAAAAAATGTCTACTTTTTTTGTCCAAAGAGTGAAAAAAAAAACTCAACTTTTTTCATCGAAAAAGTGAAAAGGTACAAATTTATCTTTTTCCTAAAAAAAGTGACAAACTCCCATTCTGAGTGGGGACTTAGAATAAATGTCAACTCTTTTTGTCCAAAAAGTGAAAAAATCCAAAATTCTTTTTTTTTCTTCAAAAAAGTGACAAATTCCCATTCTCAGTGGGGACTTAGAAAAAATGTCTACTTTTTTTGTCCAAAGAGTGAAAAAAAAAAAAACTCAACTTTTTTCAACGAAAAAGTGAAAAGGTACAAATTTATCTTTTTCCTAAAAAAAGTGACAAACTCCCATTCTGAGTGGGGACTTAGAATAAATGTCAACTCTTTTTGTTCAAAAAGTGAAAAAATCCAAATTCCAATTTTTTTTTCAAAAAAGTGACAAAGTCCCATTGTCAATGGGGACTTAGAAAACATTTCAACTTTTTTCATTCAAAAAGTGAAAAAGTAGAAATTCATCTTTTTCTTCAAAAAAGTGACAAATTCCCATTATGAGTTGGGACTTAGAAAAAATGTCAACTTTTTTCATCCAAAAAGTGAAAAAATCCAAATTGAACTTTTTCCATCCAAAAAGGGAAAAAGTACAAATTCATCTTTTTCATGTTAAAAGTGACAAAGTCCCATTCTGAGTGGGGACTTTGAAAAAATATCAACTTTTTTCATCCAAAAAGTGAAAAATCCCAAATTGAACTTTTTTCATTCAAAAAGTGAAAAAGTAGAAATTCATCTTTTTCTTCAAAAAAGTGACAAATTCCCATGCTGAGTTAGGACTTAGAATTTTTTTTAACTTTTTCATCCAAAAAGGAAAAAAAATCAAAATTCCAATTTTTTTTTAAAAAAAGTGACTAAGTCCCACTCTCATTGGGGACTTAGAAAAAATGTCAACTTTTTTCGTTCAAAAAGTGAAAAAGTACATATTCATCTTTTTCATCAAAAAAGTGACAAATTCCCATTAAGATTTGGGACTTTGAAAAAATGTCAACTTTTTTCATCTAAAAAGTGAAAAAATCCAAATTGAACTTTTTCCATCCAAAAAAGTGAAAAAGTACAAATTCATCTTTTTCATGTTAAAAGTGACAAAGTCCCATTCTGAGTGGGGACTTTGAAAAAATATCAACTTTTTTCATCCAAAAAGTGAAAAATCCCAAATTGAACGTTTTTCATCCAAAAAGTAAAAAAGTAGGAATTCATCTTTTTCTTTAAAAAAGTGGCAAAGTCTCATTCTGAGCTGGGACTTTGAAAAAATTTCCACTTTTTTCGTCCAAAAAGTGAAAAAATCAAAATTCTACTTTTTTCGTCCAAAAAGTGAAAAAATCAAAAATTCATTTTTTTTCTTCAAAAGAGTGACAAAATACGATTCTGAATGGGGACTTTAAAAAATTTCAACATTTATCGTCCAAAAAGTGAAAACATCCAAATTTAATTTTCTTCTTCAAAGAAGTATCAAATTCCCATTCTGACAAGGGACTTGGAAGCTCTTTTGACTTTTCACAAAAGTTGAATTTTTTTCTATGTCCCATCTCATTATGAGATGGGACTTAGAAAAATATTCAACTTTTGTCTAAGTTGACATGTGTGCCGCTTCCCATGTCAGAATGGGACATTTTGACTTATTGGATGGAAAGATAAACTTTTTTGATCCAAATAGTAAAAAAGTGCAAATTCATAGTTTTTGTCATAAAAGTGACAAAGTCCCATTCTGAGTGGGCACTTGGAAAAAATTTCAACTTTTTTATTCCAAAAAGTGAAAAAATCCAAATTTCATCTTTTTTAGTCCCAAAAGTGAAAAAAACAAATTTCCATTTTTTTCTTCAAAAAAGTGAAAAAATTCCATTCTGAGTGGGCACTTGGAAAAAATTTCAAAATTTTTCACCAAAAAAGTGAAAAAAACAAAATTTCATATTTTTTAGTCCCAAGAGTGAAAAAATCAAATTTCAATTTTTTTCTTCAAAAAAGTGACAAAGTCTGGTTCTGAGTGGTCACTTAGAAAATATTTCAACTTTTTTCACCCAAAAAGTGAAAAAATCCAAAGCTCATCTTTTTTAGTCACAAAAGTGAAAAAATCAAATTTCAATTTTTTCTCTTCAAAAAAGTGATAAAATCCCATTCTGAGTGGGCACTTGGAAAAAATTTCAACTTTTTTCATCCAAAAAAGTGAAAAAATCCAAATTTCATCTTTTTTAGTCCCAAAAGTGAAAAAATCTAATTTCAATTTTTTTCTTCAAAAAAGTGAAAAAAAATCCATTCTGAGTTGGCACTTGGAATAAATTTCAACTTTTTTCATCCAAAAAGTGAAAAAATCCAAATTCAATACATTTCATCAAAAAAGTCACAAAGTCCCATTCTGAATGGGGACTTAGAAAAAATGTCAACCTTTATCGTCCAAAAAGTAAAAACATCCAAATTTAATTTTCTTCTTCAAAGAAGTAACAAATTCCCATTCTGACAAGGGACTTGGAAGCTCTTTTGACTTTTCACAAAAGTTGAATTTTTTTCTAAGTCCCATCTCATTATGAGATGGAACTTAGAAAAATATTCAACTTTTGTCCAAGTTGACATGTGTGCCGCTTCCCATGTCAGAATGGGACATTTTGACTTATTGGATGGAAAGATAAACTTTTTTGATCCAAATAGTGAAAAAGTGCAAATTCATAGTTTTTGTCAAAAAAGTGACAAAGTCTCATTATGAGTGGGCACTTGGAAAAAATTTGAACTTTTTTCATCCAAAAAGTGAAAAAATTCAAATTTCATCTTTTTTAGTCCCAAAAATGAAAAAATCAAATTTAAATTTTTTACTTCAAAAAAGTGAAAAAGTTCCATTCTGAGTGGGCACTTGGATAAAATTCTACTTTTTTCATCCAAAAAGTGAAAAAATCCAAGTTCAATTTTTTTCTTCAAAAAAGTGACAAAGTCCCATTCTGAGTGGGGACTTCGAAAACATTTCAACTTTTTTCGCCCCAAAAATGAAAAAATCCAAATTGAACTTTTTCCATCCAAAATGTGAAAAAGTACAAATTCATCTCTTTCATGTTGAGAGTGACAAAGTCCCATTGTGAGTGGGAACTTATAAAAAATATCAACTTTTTTTGTCCAAAAAGTGAAAAAATCCAAATTCATCTTTTTCCTCAAAAAAGTGACAAATTCCCATTCTGAGTTGGGACTTACAAAAAAATTCAACTTTTCTCATCCAAAAAGTGAAAAAGTACAAATTCATCTTTTTCTTCAAAAAAGTGACGAATTCCCATTCTCAGTGGGGACTTAGGAAAAATGTCTACTTTTTTTGTCCGAAGAGTGAAAAAAAAAACCTCAACTTTTTTCATCGAAAAAGTGAAAAAGTACAAATTCATCTTTTTCCTAAAAAAAGAGACAAACTCCCATTCTGAGTGGGGACTTAGAATAAATGTCAACTCTTTTTGTTCAAAAAGTGAAAAAATCCAAGTTCCAATTTTTTTTTCAAAAAAGTGACAAAGTCCCATTCTCAATGGGGACTTAGAAAACATTTCAACTTTTTTCATTCAAAAAGTGAAAAAGTAGAAATTCATCTTTTTCTTCAAAAAAGTGACAAATTCCCATTCTGATTTGGGACTTAGAAAAAATTTAAACTTTTTCATCCAAAAAGTGAAAAAATCCAAATTGAACTTTTTCCATCCAAAAAGTGAAACAGTACAAATTCATCTTTTTCATGTTAAAAGTGACAAAGTCCCATTCTGAGTGGGGACTTTGAAAAAATATCAACTTTTTTCATCCAAAAAGTGAAAAATCCCAAATTGAACGTTTTTCATCCAAAAAGTAAAAAAGTAGGAATTCATCTTTTTCTTTAAAAAAGTGGCAAAGTCTCATTCTGAGCTGGGACTTTGAAAAAATTTCCACTTTTTTCGTCCAAAAAGTGAAAAAAATCAAAATTCTACTTTTTTCGTCCAAAAGTGAAAAAATCAAAAATTCATTTTTTTTCTTCAAAGAGTGACAAAATACGATTCTGAATGGGGACTTTAAAAAAAATTCAACTTTTTTCGTCCAAAAAGTGAAAAAATCCAAATTGAACTTTTTCCATCCAAAAAGTGAAAAAGTACAAATTCATCTTTTTCTTCAAAAAAGTGACAAATTCCCATTCTGAGTTGGGACTTGGAAAAAATGTCAACTTTTTTCATCCAAAAAGTGAAAAAATCCCAATTGAACTTTTTCCATCCAAAGAGTGAAAAAGTGGAAAATTCATCTTTTTCATGTTAAAAGTGACAAAGTCCCATTCTGAGTGGGCACTTAGAAAAAAAATTCTACTTTTTTCATCCAAAAAGTGAAAAAATCCAAATTCAATACATTTCTTCAAAAAAGTCACTAAGTTTCATTCTGAATGGGGGGACTTAGAAAAAATGTCAACCTTTATCGTCCAAAAGTGAAAACATCCAAATTTAATTTTCTTCTTCAAAGATGTGACAAATTCCCATTCAAGGGACAAGGGACTTGGAAGCTCTTTTGACTATTTTCAAAAGTTGAATTTTTTTCTACGTTCCATCTCATTATGAGATGGGACTTAGAAAAATATTCAACTTTTGTCTAAGTTGACATGTGTGCCGCTTCCCATGTCAGAATGGGACATTTTGACTTATTGGATGGAAAGATAAACTTTTTTGATCCAAATAGTGAAAAAGTACAAATTCATAGTTTTTGTCAAAAAGTGACAAAGTCCCATTCTGAGTCGGGATTTGAAAACATTTCTCATTTTTTCAGCCAAAATGTGAAAAAATCAAAATTCCATCTTTTTGAGTCTCAAAAGTGAAAAAATCAAATTTCAATTTTTTTTCTTCAAAAAAGTGACAACGTCCCGTTCTGAGTGGGCACTTAGAAGAAATTTCAACTTTTTCATCCAAAAAGTGAAAAAAATCCAAATTTCATCTTTTTTAGTCCTAAAGGGGAAAAAATCAAATTTTAATTTTTTTCTTCAAAAAAGTGACAAAGTCCCATTCTGAGTGGGCACTTGCAAAAAAATTCAACTTTTTTCATCCAAAAAGTGAAAAAATCAAAATTTCATCTTTTTTAGTCCCAAAAGTGAAAAAATCAAATCTCAATATTTTTCTTCAAAAAAGTGAAAAAGTCCCATTCTGAGTGGGCACTTAGAAAAAATTTCAACATTTATCGTCCAAAAAGTGAAAACATCCAAATTTAATTTTCTTCTTCAAAGAAGTATCAAATTCCCATTCTGACAAGGGACTTGGAAGCTCTTTTGACTTTTCACAAAAGTTGAATTTTTTCTATGTCCCATCTCATTATGAGATGGGACTTAGAAAAATATTCAACTTTTGTCTAAGTTGACATGTGTGCCGCTTCCCATGTCAGAATGGGACATTTTGACTTATTGGATGGAAAGATAAACTTTTTTGATCCAAATAGTAAAAAAGTGCAAATTCATAGTTTTTGTCATAAAAGTGACAAAGTCCCCATTCTGAGTGGGCACTTGGAAAAAATTTCAACTTTTTTATTCCAAAAAGTGAAAAAATCCAAATTTCATCTTTTTTAGTCCCAAAAGTGCAAAAAAACAAATTTCCATTTTTTTTCTTCAAAAAAGTGAAAAAAATATCCATTCTGAGTGGGCACTTGGAAAAAATTTCAAAATTTTTCACCAAAAAAGTGAAAAAAACAAAATTTCATATTTTTTTAGTCCCAAGAGTGAAAAAATCAAATTTCAATTTTTTTCTTCAAAAAAGTGACAAAGTCTGGTTCTGAGTGGTCACTTAGAAAATATTTCAACTTTTTTCACCCAAAAAGTGAAAAAATCTAAATTCTCTAGTCAAAAAAGTGAAAAAATCAAATTTCAATTTTTTCTCTTCAAAAAAGTGATAAAATCCCATTCTGAGTGGGCACTTGGAAAAAATTTCAACTTTTTTCATCCAAAAAAGTGAAAAAATCCAAATTTCATCTTTTTTAGTCCCAAAAGTGAAAAAATCTAATTTCAATTTTTTCTTCAAAAAAGTGAAAAAAAATCCATTCTGAGTTGGCACTTGGAATAAATTTCAACTTTTTTCATCCAAAAAGTGAAAAAATCCAAATTCAATACATTTCATCAAAAAAGTCACAAAGTCCCATTCTGAATGGGGACTTAGAAAAAAATGTCAACCTTTATCGTCCAAAAAGTAAAAACATCCAAATTTAATTTTCTTCTTCAAAGAAGTAACAAATTCCCATTCTGACAAGGGACTTGGAAGCTCTTTTGACTTTTCACAAAAGTTGAATTTTTTTCTAAGTCCCATCTCATTATGAGATGGGACTTAGAAAAATATTCAACTTTTGTCCAAGTTGACATGTGTGCCGCTTCCCATGTCAGAATGGGACATTTTGACTTATTGGATGGAAAGATAAACTTTTTTGATCCAAATAGTGAAAAAGTGCAAATTCATAGTTTTTGTCAAAAAAGTGACAAAGTCCCATTATGAGTGGGCACTTGGAAAAAATTTGAACTTTTTTCATCCAAAAAGTGAAAAAATTCAAATTTCATCTTTTTTAGTCCCAAAAATGAAAAAATCAAATTTAAATTTTTTACTTCAAAAAAGTGAAAAAGTTCCATTCTGAGTGGGCACTTGGATAAAATTCAACTTTTTTCATCCAAAAAGTGAAAAAATCCAAGTTCAATTTTTTTCTTCAAAAAAGTGACAAAGTCCCATTCTGAGTGGGGACTTCGAAAACATTTCAACTTTTTTCGCCCCAAAAATGAAAAAATCCAAATTGAACTTTTTCCATCCAAAATGTGAAAAAGTACAAATTCATCTCTTTCATGTTGAGAGTGACAAAGTCCCATTGTGAGTGGGAACTTATAAAAAATATCAACTTTTTTTGTCCAAAAAGTGAAAAAATCCAAATTCATCTTTTTCCTCAAAAAAGTGACAAATTCCCATTCTGAGTTGGGACTTACAAAAAAATTCAAATTTTCTCATCCAAAAAGTGAAAAAGTACAAATTCATCTTTTTCTTCAAAAAAGTGACGAATTCCCATTCTCAGTGGGGACTTAGGAAAAATGTCTACTTTTTTTGTCCGAAGAGTGAAAAAAAAAACCTCAACTTTTTTCATCGAAAAAGTGAAAAAGTACAAATTCATCTTTTTCCTAAAAAAAGAGACAAACTCCCATTCTGAGTGGGGACTTAGAATAAATGTCAACTCTTTTTGTTCAAAAAGTGAAAAAATCCAAGTTCCAATTTTTTTTTCAAAAAAGTGACAAAGTCCCATTCTCAATGGGGACTTAGAAAACATTTCAACTTTTTTCATTCAAAAAGTGAAAAAGTAGAAATTCATCTTTTTCTTCAAAAAAGTGACAAATTCCCATTCTGATTTGGGACTTAGAAAAAATTTAAACTTTTTCATCCAAAAAGTGAAAAAATCCAAATTGAACTTTTTCCATCCAAAAAGTGAAACAGTACAAATTCATCTTTTTCATGTTAAAAGTGACAAAGTCCCATTCTGAGTGGGGACTTTGAAAAAATATCAACTTTTTTCATCCAAAAAGTGAAAAATCCCAAATTGAACTTTTTTCATCCAAAAAGTAAAAAAGTAGGAATTCATCTTTTTCTTCAAAAAAGTGACAAAGTCTCATTCTGAGTGGGGACTTAGAAAAAATTTCCACTTTTTTCGTCCAAAAAGTGAAAAAATCCCAAATTCTTTTTTTTTCTTCAAAAAAGTGACAAATTCCCATTCTCAGTGGGGACTTAGAAAAAATGTCTACTTTTTTTGTCCAAAGAGTGAAAAAAAAAAACTCAACTTTTTTCATCGAAAAAGTGAAAAGGTACAAATTTATCTTTTTCCTAAAAAAAGTGACAAACTCCCATTCTGAGTGGGGACTTAGAATAAATGTCAACTCTTTTTGTCCAAAAAGTGAAAAAATCCAAAATTCTTTTTTTTTCTTCAAAAAAGTGACAAATTCCCATTCTCAGTGGGGACTTAGAAAAAATGTCTATTTTTTTTGTCCAAAGAGTGAAAAAAAAAAAAACTCAACTTTTTTCAACGAAAAAGTGAAAAGGTACAAATTTATCTTTTCCTAAAAAAAGTGACAAACTCCCATTCTGAGTGGGGACTTAGAATAAATGTCAACTCTTTTTGTTCAAAAAGTGAAAAAATCCAAATTCCAATTTTTTTTTCAAAAAAGTGACAAAGTCCCATTGTCAATGGGGACTTAGAAAACATTTCAACTTTTTTCATTCAAAAAGTGAAAAAGTAGAAATTCATCTTTTTCTTCAAAAAAGTGACAAATTCCCATTATGAGTTGGGACTTAGAAAAAATGTCAACTTTTTTCATCCAAAAAGTGAAAAAATCCAAATTGAACTTTTTCCATCCAAAAAGGGAAAAAGTACAAATTCATCTTTTTCATGTTAAAAGTGACAAAGTCCCATTCTGAGTGGGGACTTTGAAAAAATATCAACTTTTTTCATCCAAAAAGTGAAAAATCCCAAATTGAACTTTTTTCATTCAAAAAGTGAAAAAGTAGAAATTCATCTTTTTCTTCAAAAAAGTGACAAATTCCCATGCTGAGTTAGGACTTAGAAATTTTTTTAACTTTTTCATCCAAAAAGGGAAAAAAATCAAAATTCCAATTTTTTTTTAAAAAAAGTGACTAAGTCCCACTCTCATTGGGGACTTAGAAAAAATGTCAACTTTTTTCGTTCAAAAAGTGAAAAAGTACAAATTCATCTTTTTCATCAAAAAAGTGACAAATTCCCATTAAGATTTGGGACTTTGAAAAAATGTCAACTTTTTCATCTAAAAAGTGAAAAAATCCAAATTGAACTTTTTCCATCCAAAAAAGTGAAAAAGTACAAATTCATCTTTTTCATGTTAAAAGTGACAAAGTCCCATTCTGAGTGGGGACTTTGAAAAAATATCAACTTTTTTCAATCAAAAAGTGAAAAATCCCAAATTGAACGTTTTTCATCCAAAAAGTAAAAAAGTAGGAATTCATCTTTTTCTTTAAAAAAGTGGCAAAGTCTCATTCTGAGCTGGGACTTTGAAAAAATTTCCACTTTTTTCGTCCAAAAAGTGAAAAAATCAAAATTCTACTTTTTTCGTCCAAAAAGTGAAAAAATCAAAAATTCATTTTTTTTCTTCAAAAGAGTGACAAAATACGATTCTGAATGGGGACTTTAAAAAAATTCAACTTTTTTCGTCCAAAAAGTGAAAAAATCCAAATTGAACTTTTTCCATCCAAAAAGTGAAAAAGTACAAATTCATCTTTTTCTTCAAAAAAGTGACAAATTCCCATTCTGAGTTGGGACTTGGAAAAAATGTCAACTTTTTTCATCCAAAAAGTGAAAAAATCCCAATTGAACTTTTTCCATCCAAAGAGTGAAAAAGTGAAAATTCATCTTTTTCATGTTAAAAGTGACAAAGTCCCATTCTGAGTGGGCACTTAGAAAAAAAATTCTACTTTTTTCATCCAAAAAGTGAAAAAATCCAAATTCAATACATTTCTTCAAAAAAGTCACTAAGTTTCATTCTGAATGGGGGACTTAGAAAAAATGTCAACCTTTATCGTCCAAAAGTGAAAACATCCAAATTTAATTTTCTTCTTCAAAGATGTGACAAATTCCCATTCAAGGGACAAGGGACTTGGAAGCTCTTTTGACTATTTTCAAAAGTTGAATTTTTTTCTACGTTCCATCTCATTATGAGATGGGACTTAGAAAAATATTCAACTTTTGTCTAAGTTGACATGTGTGCCGCTTCCCATGTCAGAATGGGACATTTTGACTTATTGGATGGAAAGATAAACTTTTTTGATCCAAATAGTGAAAAAGTACAAATTCATAGTTTTTGTCAAAAAGTGACAAAGTCCCATTCTGAGTCGGGATTTGAAAACATTTCTCATTTTTTCAGCCAAAATGTGAAAAAATCAAAATTCCATCTTTTTGAGTCTCAAAAGTGAAAAAATCAAATTTCAATTTTTTTTCTTCAAAAAAGTGACAACGTCCCGTTCTGAGTGGGCACTTAGAAGAAATTTCAACTTTTTCATCCAAAAAGTGAAAAAATCAAAATTTCATCTTTTTTAGTCCCAAAAGTGAAAAAATCAAATCTCAATATTTTTCTTCAAAAAAGTGAAAAAGTCCCATTCTGAGTGGGCACTTAGAAAAAATTTCAACATTTATCGTCCAAAAAGTGAAAACATCCAAATTTAATTTTCTTCTTCAAAGAAGTATCAAATTCCCATTCTGACAAGGGACTTGGAAGCTCTTTTGACTTTTCACAAAAGTTGAATTTTTTCTATGTCCCATCTCATTATGAGATGGGACTTAGAAAAATATTCAACTTTTGTCTAAGTTGACATGTGTGCCGCTTCCCATGTCAGAATGGGACATTTTGACTTATTGGATGGAAAGATAAACTTTTTTGATCCAAATAGTAAAAAAGTGCAAATTCATAGTTTTTGTCATAAAAGTGACAAAGTCCCATTCTGAGTGGGCACTTGGAAAAAATTTCAACTTTTTTATTCCAAAAAGTGAAAAAATCCAAATTTCATCTTTTTTAGTCCCAAAAGTGAAAAAAACAAATTTCCATTTTTTTCTTCAAAAAGTGAAAAAATTCCATTCTGAGTGGGCACTTGGAAAAAATTTCAAAATTTTTCACCAAAAAAGTGAAAAAAACAAAATTTCATATTTTTTAGTCCCAAGAGTGAAAAAATCAAATTTCAATTTTTTTCTTCAAAAAAGTGACAAAGTCTGGTTCTGAGTGGTCACTTAGAAAATATTTCAACTTTTTTCACCCAAAAAGTGAAAAAATCAAAATTTCATCTTTTTTAGTCAAAAAAGTGAAAAAATCAAATTTCAATTTTTTCTCTTCAAAAAAGTGATAAAATCCCATTCTGAGTGGGCACTTGGAAAAAATTTCAACTTTTTTCATCCAAAAAAGTGAAAAAATCCAAATTTCAACTTTTTTAGTCCCAAAAGTGAAAAAATCTAATTTCAATTTTTTTCTTCAAAAAAGTGAAAAAAAAATCCATTCTGAGTTGGCACTTGGAATAAATTTCAACTTTTTTCATCCAAAAAGTGAAAAAATCCAAATTCAATACATTTCATCAAAAAAGTCACAAAGTCCCATTCTGAATGGGGACTTAGAAAAAAATGTCAACCTTTATCGTCCAAAAAGTAAAAACATCCAAATTTAATTTTCTTCTTCAAAGAAGTAACAAATTCCCATTCTGAAAAGGGACTTGGAAGCTCTTTTGACTTTTCACAAAAGTTGAATTTTTTTCTAAGTCCCATCTCATTATGAGATGGGACTTAGAAAAATATTCAACTTTTGTCCAAGTTGACATGTGTGCCGCTTCCCATGTCAGAATGGGACATTTTGACTTATTGGATGGAAAGATAAACTTTTTTGATCCAAATAGTGAAAAAGTGCAAATTCATAGTTTTTGTCAAAAAAGTGACAAAGTCCCATTATGAGTGGGCACTTGGAAAAAATTTGAACTTTTTTCATCCAAAAAGTGAAAAAATTCAAATTTCATCTTTTTTAGTCCCAAAAATGAAAAAATCAAATTTAAATTTTTTACTTCAAAAAAGTGAAAAAGTTCCATTCTGAGTGGGCACTTGGATAAAATTCAACTTTTTTCATCCAAAAAGTGAAAAAATCCAAGTTCAATTTTTTTCTTCAAAAAAGTGACAAAGTCCCATTCTGAGTGGGGACTTCGAAAACATTTCAACTTTTTTCGCCCCAAAAATGAAAAAATCCAAATTGAACTTTTTCCATCCAAAATGTGAAAAAGTACAAATTCATCTCTTTCATGTTGAGAGTGACAAAGTCCCATTGTGAGTGGGAACTTATAAAAAATATCAACTTTTTTTGTCCAAAAAGTGAAAAAATCCAAATTCATCTTTTTCCTCAAAAAAGTGACAAATTCCCATTCTGAGTTGGGACTTACAAAAAAATTCAAATTTTCTCATCCAAAAAGTGAAAAAGTACAAATTCATCTTTTTCTTCAAAAAAGTGACGAATTCCCATTCTCAGTGGGGACTTAGGAAAAATGTCTACTTTTTTTGTCCGAAGAGTGAAAAAAAAAACCTCAACTTTTTTCATCGAAAAAGTGAAAAAGTACAAATTCATCTTTTTCCTAAAAAAAGAGACAAACTCCCATTCTGAGTGGGGACTTAGAATAAATGTCAACTCTTTTTGTTCAAAAAGTGAAAAAATCCAAGTTCCAATTTTTTTTTCAAAAAAGTGACAAAGTCCCATTCTCAATGGGGACTTAGAAAACATTTCAACTTTTTTCATTCAAAAAGTGAAAAAGTAGAAATTCATCTTTTTCTTCAAAAAAGTGACAAATTCCCATTCTGATTTGGGACTTAGAAAAAATTTTAACTTTTTCATCCAAAAAGTGAAAAAATCCAAATTGAACTTTTTCCATCCAAAAAGTGAAACAGTACAAATTCATCTTTTTCATGTTAAAAGTGACAAAGTCCCATTCTGAGTGGGGACTTCGAAAACATTTCAACTTTTTTCGCCCAAAAAATGAAAAAATCCAAATTGAACTTTTTCCATCCAAAATGTGAAAAAGTACAAATTCATCTCTTTCATGTTGAGAGTGACAAAGTCCCATTGTGAGTGGGAACTTATAAAAAATATCAACTTTTTTTGTCCAAAAAGTGAAAAATCCAAATTCATCTTTTTCCTCAAAAAAGTGACAAATTCCCATTCTGAGTTGGGACTTAGAAAAAAAATCAACTTTTCTCATCCAAAAAGTGAAAAAGTACAAATTCATCTTTTTCTTCAAAAAAGTGACGAATTCCCATTCTCAGTGGGGACTTAGGAAAAATGTCTACTTTTTTTGTCCGAAGAGTGAAAAAAAAAAAACCTCAACTTTTTTCATCGAAAAAGTGAAAAAGTACAAATTAATCTTTTTCCTAAAAAAAGAGACAAACTCCCATTCTGAGTGGGGACTTAGAATAAATGTCAACTCTTTTTGTTCAAAAAGTGAAAAAATCCAAGTTCCAATTTTTTTTTCAAAAAAGTGACAAAGTCCCATTCTCAATGGGGACTTAGAAAACATTTCAACTTTTTTCATTCAAAAAGTGAAAAAGTAGAAATTCATCTTTTTCTTCAAAAAAGTGACAAATTCCCATTCTGATTTGGGACTTAGAAAAAATTTAAACTTTTTCATCCAAAAAGTGAAAAAATCCAAATTGAACTTTTTCCATCCAAAAAGTGAAACAGTACAAATTCATCTTTTTCATGTTAAAAGTGACAAAGTCCCATTCTGAGTGGGGACTTTGAAAAAATATCAACTTTTTTCATCCAAAAAGTGAAAAATCCCAAATTGAACTTTTTTCATCCAAAAAGTAAAAAGTAGGAATTCATCTTTTTCTTTAAAAAAGTGGCAAAGTCTCATTCTGAGCGGGGACTTAGAAAAAATTTCCACTTTTTTCGTCCAAAAAGTGAAAAAATCCAAAATTCTTTTTTTTTCTTCAAAAAAGTGACAAATTCCCATTCTCAGTGGGGACTTAGAAAAAATGTCTACTTTTTTTGTCCAAAGAGTGAAAAAAAAAAACTCAATTTTTTCATCGAAAAAGTGAAAAGGTACAAATTTATCTTTCTCCTAAAAAAAGTGACACACTCCCATTCTGAGTGGGGACTTAGAATAAATGTCAACTCTTTTTGTCCAAAAAGTGAAAAAATCCAAAATTCTTTTTTTTTCTTCAAAAAAGTGACAAATTCCCATTCTCAGTGGGGACTTAGAAAAAATGTCTACTTTTTTTGTCCAAAGAGTGAAAAAAAAAAAAACTCAACTTTTTTCAACGAAAAAGTGAAAAGGTACAAATTTATCTTTTTCCTAAAAAAAGTGACAAACTCCCATTCTGAGTGGGGACTTAGAATAAATGTCAACTCTTTTTGTTCAAAAAGTGAAAAAATCCAAATTCCAATTTTTTTTTCAAAAAAGTGACAAAGTCCCATTGTCAATGGGGACTTAGAAAACATTTCAACTTTTTTCATTCAAAAAGTGAAAAAGTAGAAATTCATCTTTTTCTTCAAAAAAGTGACAAATTCCCATTATGAGTTGGGACTTAGAAAAAATGTCAACTTTTTTCATCCAAAAAGTGAAAAAATCCAAATTGAACTTTTTCCATCCAAAAAGGGAAAAAGTACAAATTCATCTTTTTCATGTTAAAAGTGACAAAGTCCCATTCTGAGTGGGGACTTTGAAAAAATATCAACTTTTTTCATCCAAAAAGTGAAAAATCCCAAATTGAACTTTTTTCATTCAAAAAGTGAAAAAGTAGAAATTCATCTTTTTCTTCAAAAAAGTGACAAATTCCCATGCTGAGTTAGGACTTAGAAAAAATTTAAACTTTTTCATCCAAAAAGGGAAAAAAATCAAAATTCCAATTTTTTTTTTAAAAAAGTGACAAAGTCCCACTCTCATTGGGGACTTAGAAAAAATGTCAATTTTTTTCGTTCAAAAAGTGAAAAAGTACAAATTCATCTTTTTCATCAAAAAAGTGACAAATTCCCATTAAGAGTTGGGACTTTGAAAAAATGTCAACTTTTTTCATCTAAAAAGTGAAAAAATCCAAATTGAACTTTTTCCATCCAAAAAAGTGAAAAAGTACAAATTCATCTTTTTCATGTTAAAAGTGACAAAGTCCCATTCTGAGTGGGGACTTTGAAAAAATATCAACTTTTTTCATCCAAAAAGTGAAAAATCCCAAATTGAACGTTTTTCATCCAAAAAGTAAAAAAGTAGGAATTCATCTTTTTCTTTAAAAAAGTGGCAAAGTCTCATTCTGAGCTGGGACTTTGAAAAAATTTCCACTTTTTTCGTCCAAAAAGTGAAAAAATCAAAATTCTACTTTTTTCGTCCAAAAAGTGAAAAAATCAAAAATTCATTTTTTTTCTTCAAAAGAGTGACAAAATACGATTCTGAATGGGGACTTTAAAAAAAATTCAACTTTTTTCGTCCAAAAAGTGAAAAAATCCAAATTGAACTTTTTCCATCCAAAAAGTGAAAAAGTACAAATTCATCTTTTTCTTCAAAAAAGTGACAAATTCCCATTCTGAGTTGGGACTTGGAAAAAATGTCAACTTTTTTCATCCAAAAAGTGAAAAAATCCCAATTGAACTTTTTCCATCCAAAGAGTGAAAAAGTAAAAATTCATCTTTTTCATGTTAAAAGTGACAAAGTCCCATTCTGAGTGGGCACTTAGAAAAAAAATTCTACTTTTTTCATCCAAAAAGTGAAAAAATCCAAATTCAATACATTTCTTCAAAAAAGTCACTAAGTTTCATTCTGAATGGGGACTTAGAAAAAATGTCAACCTTTATCGTCCAAAAGTGAAAACATCCAAATTTAATTTTCTTCTTCAAAGATGTGACAAATTCCCATTCAAGGGACAAGGGACTTGGAAGCTCTTTTGACTATTTTCAAAAGTTGAATTTTTTTCTACGTTCCATCTCATTATGAGATTGGACTTAGAAAAATATTCCACTTTTGTCTAAGTTGACATGTGTGCCGCTTCCCATGTCAGAATGGGACATTTTGACTTATTGAATGGAAAGATAATCTTTTTGATCCAAATAGTGAAAAAGTACAAATTCATAGTTTTTGTCAAAAAAGTGACAAAGTCCCATTCTGAGTCGGGATTTGAAAACATTTCTCATTTTTTCAGCCAAAATGTGAAAAAATCAAAATTCCATCTTTTTGAGTCTCAAAAGTGAAAAAATCAAATTTCAATTTTTTTTCTTCAAAAAAGTGACAACGTCCCGTTCTGAGTGGGCACTTGCAAAAAAATTCAACTTTTTTCATCCAAAAAGTGGAAAAATCAAAATTTCATCTTTTTTAGTCCCAAAAGTGAAAAAATCAAATCTCAATATTTTTCTTCAAAAAAGTGAAAAAGTCCCATTCTGAGTGGGCACTTAGAAAAAATTTCAACATTTATCGTCCAAAAAGTGAAAACATCCAAATTTAATTTTCTTCTTCAAAGAAGTATCAAATTCCCATTCTGACAAGGGACTTGGAAGCTCTTTTGACTTTTCACAAAAGTTGAATTTTTTTCTATGTCCCATCTCATTATGAGATGGGACTTAGAAAAATATTCAACTTTTGTCTAAGTTGACATGTGTGCCGCTTCCCATGTCAGAATGGGACATTTTGACTTATTGGATGGAAAGATAAACTTTTTTGATCCAAATAGTAAAAAAGTGCAAATTCATAGTTTTTGTCATAAAAGTGACAAAGTCCCATTCTGAGTGGGCACTTGGAAAAAATTTCAACTTTTTTATTCCAAAAAGTGAAAAAATCCAAATTTCATCTTTTTTAGTCCCAAAAGTGAAAAAAACTAATTTCCATTTTTTTCTTCAAAAAAGTGAAAAAATTCCATTCTGAGTGGGCACTTGGAAAAAATTTCAAAATTTTTCACCAAAAAAGTGAAAAAAACAAAATTTCATATTTTTTAGTCCCAAGAGTGAAAAAATCAAATTTCAATATTTTTCTTCAAAAAAGTGACAAAGTCTGGTTCTGAGTGGTCACTTAGAAAATATTTCAACTTTTTTCACCCAAAAAGTGAAAAAATCAAAATTTAATCTTTTTTAGTCCCAAAAGTGAAAAAATCCAAATTTAATTTTTTTCTTCAAAAAAGTGAAAAAAAATCCATTCTGAGTTGGCACTTGGAATAAATTTCAACTTTTTTCATCCAAAAAGTGAAAAAATCCAAATTCAATACATTTCATCAAAAAAGTCACAAAGTCCCATTCTGAATGGGGACTTAGAAAAAATGTCAACCTTTATCGTCCAAAAAGTAAAAACATCCAAATTTAATTTTCTTCTTCAAAGAAGTAACAAATTCCCATTCTGACAAGGCACTTGGAAGCTCTTTTGACTTTTCACAAAAGTTGAATTTTTTTCTAAGTCCCATCTCATTATGAGATGGGACTTAGAAAAATATTCAACTTTTGTCCAAGTTGACATGTGTGCCGCTTCCCATGTCAGAATGGGACATTTTGACTTATTGGATGGAAAGATAAACTTTTTTGATCCAAATAGTGAAAAAGTGCAAATTCATAGTTTTTGTCAAAAAAGTGACAAAGTCCCATTATGAGTGGGCACTTGGAAAAAATTTGAACTTTTTTCATCCAAAAAGTGAAAAAATTCAAATTTCATCTTTTTTTGTCCCAAAAATGAAAAAATCAAATTTAAATTTTTTACTTCAAAAAAGTGAAAAAGTTCCATTCTGAGTGGGCACTTGGATAAAATTCAACTTTTTTCATCCAAAAAGTGAAAAAATCCAAGTTCAATTTTTTTCTTCAAAAAAGTGACAAAGTCCCATTCTGAGTGGGGACTTCGAAAACATTTCAACTTTTTTCGCCCCAAAAATGAAAAAATCCAAATTGAACTTTTTCCATCCAAAATGTGAAAAAGTACAAATTCATCTCTTTCATGTTGAGAGTGACAAAGTCCCATTGTGAGTGGGAACTTATAAAAAATATCAACTTTTTTTGTCCAAAAAGTGAAAAAATCCAAATTCATCTTTTTCCTCAAAAAAGTGACAAATTCCCATTCTGAGTTGGGACTTAGAAAAAAAATCAACTTTTCTCATCCAAAAAGTGAAAAAGTACAAATTCATCTTTTTCTTCAAAAAAGTGACGAATTCCCATTCTCAGTGGGGACTTAGGAAAAATGTCTACTTTTTTTGTCCGAAGAGTGAAAAAAAAATACCTCAACTTTTTTCATCGAAAAAGTGAAAAAGTACAAATTCATCTTTTTCCTAAAAAAAGAGACAAACTCCCATTCTGAGTGGGGACTTAGAATAAATGTCAACTCTTTTTGTTCAAAAAGTGAAAAAATCCAAGTTCCAATTTTTTTTTCAAAAAAGTGACAAAGTCCCATTCTCAATGGGGACTTAGAAAACATTTCAACTTTTTTCATTCAAAAAGTGAAAAAGTAGAAATTCATCTTTTTCTTCAAAAAAGTGACAAATTCCCATTCTGATTTGGGACTTAGAAAAAATTTAAACTTTTTCATCCAAAAAGTGAAAAAATCCAAATTGAACTTTTTCCATCCAAAAAGTGAAACAGTACAAATTCATCTTTTTCATGTTAAAAGTGACAAAGTCCCATTCTGAGTGGGGATTTGAAAACATTTCTCATTTTTTCAGCCAAAATGTGAAAAAATCAAAATTCCATCTTTTTGAGTCTCAAAAGTGAAAAATCAAATTTCAATTTTTTTTCTTCAAAAAAGTGACAACGTCCCGTTCTGAGTGGGCACTTGCAAAAAAATTCAACTTTTTTCATCCAAAAAGTGAAAAAATCAAAATTTCATCTTTTTTAGTCCCAAAAGTGAAAAAATCAAATCTCAATATTTTTCTTCAAAAAAGTGAAAAAGTCCCATTCTGAGTGGGCACTTAGAAAAAATTTCAACATTTATCGTCCAAAAAGTGAAAACATCCAAATTTAATTTTCTTCTTCAAAGAAGTATCAAATTCCCATTCTGACAAGGGACTTGGAAGCTCTTTTGACTTTTCACAAAAGTTGAATTTTTTTCTATGTCCCATCTCATTATGAGATGGCACTTAGAAAAATATTAAACTTTTGTCTAAGTTGACATGTGTGCCGCTTCCCATGTCAGAATGGGACATTTTGACTTATTGGATGGAAAGATAAACTTTTTTGATCCAAATAGTAAAAAAGTGCAAATTCATAGTTTTTGTCATAAAAGTGACAAAGTCCCATTCTGAGTGGGCACTTGGAAAAAATTTCAACTTTTTTATTCCAAAAAGTGAAAAAATCCAAATTTCATCTTTTTTAGTCCCAAAAGTGAAAAAAACAAATTTCCATTTTTTTCTTCAAAAAAGTGAAAAAATTCCATTCTGAGTGGGCACTTGGAAAAAATTTCAAAATTTTTCACCAAAAAAGTGAAAAAAACAAAATTTCATATTTTTTAGTCCCAAGAGTGAAAAAATCAAATTTCAATTTTTTTCTTCAAAAAAGTGACAAAGTCTGGTTCTGAGTGGTCACTTAGAAAATATTTCAACTTTTTTCACCCAAAAAGTGAAAAAATCAAAATTTAATCTTTTTTAGTCCCAAAAGTGAAAAAATCCAAATTTAATTTTTTTCTTCAAAAAAGTGAAAAAAAATCCATTCTGAGTTGGCACTTGGAATAAATTTCAACTTTTTTCATCCAAAAAGTGAAAAAATCCAAATTCAATACATTTCATCAAAAAAGTCACAAAGTCCCATTCTGAATGGGGACTTAGAAAAAATGTCAACCTTTATCGTCCAAAAAGTAAAAACATCCAAATTTAATTTTCTTCTTCAAAGAAGTAACAAATTCCCATTCTGACAAGGCACTTGGAAGCTCTTTTGACTTTTCACAAAAGTTGAATTTTTTTCTAAGTCCCATCTCATTATGAGATGGGACTTAGAAAAATATTCAACTTTTGTCCAAGTTGACATGTGTGCCGCTTCCCATGTCAGAATGGGACATTTTGACTTATTGGATGGAAAGATAAACTTTTTTGATCCAAATAGTGAAAAAGTGCAAATTCATAGTTTTTGTCAAAAAAGTGACAAAGTCCCATTATGAGTGGGCACTTGGAAAAAATTTGAACTTTTTTCATCCAAAAAGTGAAAAAATTCAAATTTCATCTTTTTTAGTCCCAAAAATGAAAAAATCAAATTTAAATTTTTTACTTCAAAAAAGTGAAAAAGTTCCATTCTGAGTGGGCACTTGGATAAAATTCAACTTTTTTCATCCAAAAAGTGAAAAAATCCAAGTTCAATTTTTTTCTTCAAAAAAGTGACAAAGTCCCATTCTGAGTGGGGACTTCGAAAACATTTCAACTTTTTTCGCCCCAAAAATGAAAAAATCCAAATTGAACTTTTTCCATCCAAAATGTGAAAAAGTACAAATTCATCTCTTTCATGTTGAGAGTGACAAAGTCCCATTGTGAGTGGGAACTTATAAAAAATATCAACTTTTTTTGTCCAAAAAGTGAAAAAATCCAAATTCATCTTTTTCCTCAAAAAAGTGACAAATTCCCATTCTGAGTTGGGACTTAGAAAAAAAATCAACTTTTCTCATCCAAAAAGTGAAAAAGTACAAATTCATCTTTTTCTTCAAAAAAGTGACGAATTCCCATTCTCAGTGGGGACTTAGGAAAAATGTCTACTTTTTTTGTCCGAAGAGTGAAAAAAAAAAACCTCAACTTTTTTCATCGAAAAAGTGAAAAAGTACAAATTCATCTTTTTCCTAAAAAAAGAGACAAACTCCCATTCTGAGTGGGGACTTAGAATAAATGTCAACTCTTTTTGTTCAAAAAGTGAAAAAATCCAAGTTCCAATTTTTTTTTCAAAAAAGTGACAAAGTCCCATTCTCAATGGGGACTTAGAAAACATTTCAACTTTTTTCATTCAAAAAGTGAAAAAGTAGAAATTCATCTTTTCTTCAAAAAAGTGACAAATTCCCATTCTGATTTGGGACTTAGAAAAAATTTAAACTTTTTCATCCAAAAAGTGAAAAAATCCAAATTGAACTTTTTCCATCCAAAAAGTGAAACAGTACAAATTCATCTTTTTCATGTTAAAAGTGACAAAGTCCCATTCTGAGTGGGGACTTTGAAAAAATATCAACTTTTTTCATCCAAAAAGTGAAAAATCCCAAATTGAACTTTTTTCATCCAAAAAGTAAAAAAGTAGGAATTCATCTTTTTCTTCAAAAAAGTGACAAAGTCTCATTCTGAGCGGGGACTTAGAAAAAATTTCTACTTTTTTCGTCCAAAAAGTGAAAAAATCCAAAATTCTTTTTTTTTTCTTCAAAAAAGTGACAAATTCCCATTCTCAGTGGGGACTTAGAAAAAATGTCTACTTTTTTTGTCCAAAGAGTGAAAAAAAAAAAACTCAACTTTTTTCAACGAAAAAGTGAAAAGGTACAAATTTATCTTTTTCCTAAAAAAAGTGACAAACTCCCATTCTGAGTGGGGACTTAGAATAAATGTCAACTCTTTTTGTCCAAAAAGTGAAAAAATCCAAAATTCTTTTTTTTTCTTCAAAAAAGTGACAAATTCCCATTCTCAGTGGGGACTTAGAAAAATGTCTACTTTTTTTGTCCAAAGAGTGAAAAAAAAAAAAACTCAACTTTTTTCAACGAAAAAGTGAAAAGGTACAAATTTATCTTTTTCCTAAAAAAAGTGACAAACTCCCATTCTGAGTGGGGACTTAGAATAAATGTCAACTCTTTTTGTTCAAAAAGTGAAAAAATCCAAATTCAATTTTTTTTTAAAAAAAGTGACAAAGTCCCATTGTCAATGGGGACTTAGAAAACATTTCAACTTTTTTCATTCAAAAAGTGAAAAAGTAGAAATTCATCTTTTTCTTCAAAAAAGTGACAAATTCCCATTATGAGTTGGGACTTAGAAAAAATGTCAACTTTTTTCATCCAAAAAGTGAAAAAATCCAAATTTAACTTTTTCCATCCAAAAAGGGAAAAAGTACAAATTCATCTTTTTCATGTTAAAAGTGACAAAGTCCCATTCTGAGTGGGGACTTTGAAAAAATATCAACTTTTTTCATCCAAAAAGTGAAAAATCCCAAATTGAACTTTTTTCATTCAAAAAGTGAAAAAGTAGAAATTCATCTTTTTCTTTAAAAAAGTGGCAAAGTCTCATTCTGAGCTGGGACTTTGAAAAAATTTCCACTTTTTTCGTCCAAAAAGTGAAAAAATCAAAATTCTACTTTTTTCGTCCAAAAAGTGAAAAAATCAAAAATTCATTTTTTTTCTTCAAAAGAGTGACAAAATACGATTCTGAATGGGGACTTTAAAAAAAATTCAACTTTTTTCATCCAAAAAGTGAAAAAATCCAAATTGAACTTTTTCCATCCAAAAAGTGAAAAAGTACAAATTCATCTTTTTCTTCAAAAAAGTGACAAATTCCCATTCTGAGTTGGGACTTGGAAAAAATTTCAACTTTTTTCATCCAAAAAGTGAAAAAATCCCAATTGAATTTTTTCCATCCAAAGAGTGAAAAAGTGAAAATTCATCTTTTTCATGTTAAAAGTGACAAAGTCCCATTCTGAGTGGGCACTTAGAAAAAAAATTCGACTTTTTTCATCCAAAAAGTGAAAAAATCCAAATTCAATACATTTCTTCAAAAAAGTCACTAAGTTTCATTCTGAATGGGGACTTAGAAAAAATGTCAACCTTTATCGTCCAAAAGTGAAAACATCCAAATTTAATTTTCTTCTTCAAAGATGTGACAAATTCCCATTCAAGGGACAAGGGACTTGGAAGCTCTTTTGACTATTTTCAAAAGTTGAATTTTTTTCTACGTTCCATCTCATTATGAGATTGGACTTAGAAAAATATTCCACTTTTGTCTAAGTTGACATGTGTGCCGCTTCCCATGTCAGAATGGGACATTTTGACTTATTGAATGGAAAGATAATCTTTTTTGATCCAAATAGTGAAAAAGTACAAATTCATAGTTTTTGTCAAAAAAGTGACAAAGTCCCATTCTGAGTCGGGATTTAAAAACATTTCTCATTTTTTCAGCCAAAATGTGAAAAAATCAAAATTCCATCTTTTTGAGTCTCAAAAGTGAAAAAATCAAATTTCAATTTTTTTTCTTCAAAAAAGTGAGAACGTCCCGTTCTGAGTGGGCACTTAGAAGAAATTTCAACTTTTTCATCCAAAAAGTGAAAAAAATCCAAATTTCATCTTTTTTAGTCCCAAAGGGGAAAAAATCAAATTTTAATTTTTTTCTTCAAAAAAGTGACAAAGTCCCATTCTGAGTGGGCACTTGCAAAAAAATTCAACTTTTTTCATCCAAAAAGTGAAAAAATCAAAATTTCATCTTTTTTAGTCCCAAAAGTGAAAAAATCAAATCTCAATATTTTTCTTCAAAAAAGTGAAAAAGTCCCATTCTGAGTGGGCACTTAGAAAAAATTTCAACATTTATCGTCCAAAAAGTGAAAACATCCAAATTTTATTTTCTTCTTCAAAGAAGTATTAAATTCCCATTCTGACAAGGGACTTGGAAGCTCTTTTGACTTTTCACAAAAGTTGAATTTTTTTCTATGTCCCATCTCATTATATGATGGGACTTAGAAAAATATTCAACTTTTGTCTAAGTTGACATGTGTGCCGCTTCCCATGTCAGAATGGGACATTTTGACTTATTGGATGGAAAGATAAACTTTTTTGATCCAAATAGTAAAAAGTGCAAATTCATAGTTTTTGTCATAAAAGTGACAAAGTCCCATTCTGAGTGGGCACTTGGAAAAAATTTCAACTTTTTTATTCCAAAAAGTGAAAAAATCCAAATTTCATCTTTTTTAGTCCCAAAAGTGAAAAAAACAAATTTCCATTTTTTTCTTCAAAAAAGTGAAAAAATTCCATTCTGAGTGGGCACTTGGAAAAAATTTCAAAATTTTTCACCAAAAAAGTGAAAAAAACAAAATTTCATATTTTTTAGTCCCAAGAGTGAAAAAATCAAATTTCAATTTTTTTCTTCAAAAAAGTGACAAAGTCTGGTTCTGAGTGGTCACTTAGAAAATATTTCAACTTTTTTCACCCAAAAAGTGAAAAAATCAAAATTTCATCTTTTTTAGTCACAAAAGTGAAAAAATCAAATTTCAATTTTTTCTCTTCAAAAAGTGATAAAATCCCATTCTGAGTGGGCACTTGGAAAAAATTTCAACTTTTTTATCCAAAAAAGTGAAAAAATCCAAATTTCAACTTTTTTAGTCCCAAAAGTGAAAAAATCTAATTTCAATTTTTTTCTTCAAAAAAGTGAAAAAAAATCCATTCTGAGTTGGCACTTGGAATAAATTTCAACTTTTTTCATCCAAAAAGTGAAAAAATCCAAATTCAATACATTTCATCAAAAAAGTCACAAAGTCCCATTCTGAATGGGGACTTAGAAAAAAATGTCAACCTTTATCGTCCAAAAAGTAAAAACATCCAAATTTAATTTTCTTCTTCAAAGAAGTAACAAATTCCCATTCTGACAAGGGACTTGGAAGCTCTTTTGACTTTTCACAAAAGTTGAATTTTTTTCTAAGTCCCATCTCATTATGAGATGGGACTTAGAAAAATATTCAACTTTTGTCCAAGTTGACATGTGTGCCGCTTCCCATGTCAGAATGGGACATTTTGACTTATTGGATGGAAAGATAAACTTTTTTGATCCAAATAGTGAAAAAGTGCAAATTCATAGTTTTTGTCAAAAAAGTGACAAAGTCCCATTATGAGTGGGCACTTGGAAAAAATTTGAACTTTTTTCATCCAAAAAGTGAAAAAATTCAAATTTCATCTTTTTTAGTCCCAAAAATGAAAAAATCAAATTTAAATTTTTTACTTCAAAAAAGTGAAAAAGTTCCATTCTGAGTGGGCACTTGGATAAAATTCAACTTTTTTCATCCAAAAAGTGAAAAAATCCAAGTTCAATTTTTTTCTTCAAAAAAGTGACAAAGTCCCATTCTGAGTGGGGACTTTGAAAACATTTCAACTTTTTTCGCCCCAAAAATGAAAAAATCCAAATTGAACTTTTTCCATCCAAAATGTG
>NW_027150311.1:0-39470 GCF_031143425.1 Pleurodeles waltl
AACTGGGCCTGGTGCAAGGTGCAAGTACCCCTTGGTACTCACTACAAGCCAGTCCAGCCTCCTACAATACCCCACACCAAGACCCTGAAAAGTAGGAGTAAAGTTACCCTACTACACCAGAAAGACAGTAAAGTCGAGATAGGGGATTCTGCAAAGGCAACAACTGACTGCAAAGCACTGAAGACGGATTCCTGGACCTGAGGACCTGTAAAGGAAGGGGACCAAGTCCAAGAGTCACACAAGTGTCCGGGGGGGGGGCAGGAGCTCACTAAACCCCGGATGAAGGTGCAAAAGGGCTGTCTCAGGGTGGAAGAAGCTGAAGATTCCGCACCAATTGAGGGAACCAAGAACTTTTTGGTCAGAAGATGTCCACAGCGTGCTGGAGGATGCAGAGTAGTTTCCACGCAGAATGACTGCAAACAAGCCTTGCTAGCTGCAAGTGTCGCAGTTAAAGTTAATGGGAGCTGCCCGGGCCCAGGGAGGACCAGGAGGTGGCCCCTTGGATGAGGAGACACAGGGGTCACTCAGCAACACAGAGAGCCCACACAGAAACAGGCAGCACTCGCAGAAGTACTTAAACAGGTGTTCAAGAAATCTGAGCACAGCAGTCATCTCAACACAACAAAAGAGGGTCCCACGAAGCCGGTGGTCAACTCAGCGAGTTCAGCAATGCAGGATGGAGTGCTGGGGACTTGGGCTATGCTGTGCATGAAGAAATCCTTGCAAGAGTGCACAGAAGCCCTAGCAGCTGAAGATCACGCAGTACACAGGATTACTGTCTGGCGTGGGGAGGCAAGGACTTACCTCCACCAAATTTGTACAGAAGGACCACTGGACTGTCGGGGTCACTTGGATCCAGCTCCTGTGTTCCAGGGACCATGCTCGTCAAGATGAGGGGACCCAGAGGACCAGTGATGCAAAAGTTTGGTGCCTGCATTAGCAGGGGGAAGATTCAGTCGACCCACAGGAGATTTCTTCTTGGCTTCCAGTGCAGGGTGAAGGTAGACAGCCCTCAGAGCATGCACCAACAGCAAACAGTTGAGAAAGCCAGCAGGATTAAGCGCTACAATGTTGCTGGTAGTCTTATTGCTACTTTGTTGCAGTTTTGCAGGCATCCTGCAGCAGTCAGCGGTCGATCCTTGGCAGAAGTCAAAGGGGGAAATGCCAAGGAACTCTGGTGAGCTCTTGCATTCGTGATCTGACGAGAAACCCACAGGAGAGACCCTAAATAGCCCTCAGAGGCTATGTAACCAGATAAGAGCCTATCAGGAGAGGTCTCTGATGTCACCTGCTGGCACTGGCCACTCAGAGGCCCCCACTGTGCCCTCACACCTCTGCATTCAAGATGGCAGAGGTCTGGAACACACTGGAGGAGCTCTGGGCACCACCCCTGGGGTGTCCAGTTTCGCGCCAGAGCAGGGGCTGGGGTGTTTTGAACTGGTGTAGACTGGCTTATGGAAGGAGGGCACCATCTGTGCCCTTCAAAGCATTTCCAGAGGCTGGGGGAGGCTACTCCTCCCAGGCCCTTCACACCTATTTCCAATGGGAGAGGGTGTAACATCCTCTCTCAGAGGAAAGCCTTTGTTCTGCCTTCCTGGGACTGGGCTGCCCAGACCCCAGGGGGGCAGAAACTTGTCTGAGGGTGGGCAGCAGTGGCAGCTGCAGAGAAAACCCCAGAGAGCTAGTTTGGCAGTACCCGGGGTCCATGCTGGAGCCCCGGGGATGCATGGGATTGCCACCCCAATACCAGATTTGGGAAGGGGGGACAATTCCAAGATCTTATATGTCTTACATGGCCATATTTGGAGTTACTATTGTGAAGCTACATATAGGTAGAGACCTATATGTAGTGAGCACGTGTAATGGTGTCCCAGCACACACAGGGGAAATTGCCATGAACAATGTGGGGGTACCTTGGCTAATGCCAGGATGCCCTCACACTTAGTAACTTTGCACCTAACCTTCAGCAAGTGAGGGTTAGGCATATAGGTGACTTATAAGTTACTTAAGTGCAGTGTAAAATGGCTGTGAAATAACGTGGACATCATTTCACTCAGGCTTCAGTGGCAGTCCTGTGTAAGAATTGTCTGAGCTCCCTATGGGAGGCAAAAGAAATGCAGCAGCCCACAGGGATCTCCTGTAACCCCAATACCCTGGGTACCTAGGTACCATATACTAGGGAATTATAAGGGTGTTCCAGTGTGCCAATCAGAATTGGTGAAAATGGTCACTGGCCTGCAATTTTAATAGCAGAGAGAGCATAAACACAAAGGTTCTGGTTAGCAGAGCCTCAGTGATACAGTTAGGCACCACACAGGGAACACATACAGGGAATACACTATGAGCACTGGGGTCCTGGCTAACAGGATCCCAGTGACACAGGCAAAAACAAACTTACACAAGTAAAAAATGGGGGTAACATGCCAGGCAAGATGGTACTATCCTACAGCCTCCAAAACAGAAATACTCATATGGGGTGACTGGAAAAATGATGACCCACTGTGCGCCTGGCCTGACGATCTTGGACCACCTTCTCATTTATCCATGGAAGTTAAAAACCTTGAAATTACCATTTACTCCAAGTTAACAATGAATGCCCAAGTGGACAAATTAGCACGAACAAGCTTGATCACCCTGTGCGCTGCATCCTTCCCCACCCCGGATTTTGACACAAGGCGCAGGCTACTATCTCTCATGTACTATCCAAACTGGATTATGCCAATGGCCCCTACCATGGATCATCTCTATCTATTATGAAAAAAACTACAACGTATTCAAAACTCCGCTGCCAGGCTACTATTACATGTAAAGACACAAGTCCACATCTCCCCTGCCTTGAGAACACTACACTGGTTACACGTTGCCATAAGATCCACCTTCAATCTGCTTTGTATCAACCACAAAGCTATACCTGGAACAGGACCACTTTTTATCAGAAACAAAATAACCAAATACATTCAAGAAAGAAACCACCGCTCAAGATTGGCACCCTGCCTTAGAACACCTCCATACAAGAAAAAGACTACAGGTGGTACATCCTTCTCCTTTCAAGCAGCCATACTTTGGAATTCATTACCCCCAAATATAAGATCCACGGATAATCTTGTCTTCAGAAGACCATAACCTCCATAACCTTCACATTCAAACAGCAATGGACTGCATATGCCTGTGTTGATAAGTATTTTTAATCTGAATATGTGTATATTCTAGATATTTATATTTCTTTAGGACATATGTATCGCTACTATGTCATAACAATAAATTACACACATACTCTTTAAGCCTGTTTAACCAATGTATATTTACTCATGATTAAACATGTATATGTATGTTTTTGTTGGTATGTTTTACGTGTGTGCCACTTGCACGGAGGAGGCACCCATCGTTAAGTGTTCGGCATTTTCAGTGGCATTTGGAGAAACTCATAATGATAAATGCCAAAACTGCTGCAGCCCTGAAATATTGAAATACTTGCTGATTTGTTTCATGAAAAGACATTCGCATATTTCCACAACAACATTGAGTTTTCATGCTGAAAGCACGCCGATTACAATGACAGTATGAATATGCCCAGAATCACTACTGCAACTGGGACTTTTAAACTATAAACAACACAGGTTAAAATGGCAGCGCTCTTAGCCGAGTGATTTATGGATGAATTGAAGTCCTTTCTCACTGATGACTAATATCGAAACTAACAATGAAGGTAAACAATTTAAACAGCAAAATACGAGTGTCTTTTTATTTTGCTGGCATTTGAGAAAGGCGTTTAGCCGAAATGCGTCATGCTGGGGAAATGAACTTAGCTGCAACCTGGAGAGTGCTCCTTTATGGCTTTGAAGGAAAGCCGTTTTTGTTGGTATGTATGTGAATATATATATATATATATATATATATATATATATATATATATATATATATAAAAATCTATAAATAAAACTCAAATTATAAATAAGTAAATTAAAGTAAATATTCAATAAATAATAATCATAATGGATAAATAAAAGAAAAATAATGATTTAAAAAGTGTGTATATATATATATATATATATATATATATATATATATATCAGATCCAAATGTGTGTTCCAAATACAAATAAAACTAAAAAATAAATGAAATAAAAAAACATAGTGCATATATACAATATTGTTACAGCAATGTACAGCGACCATAACAACAGCTACTCTCTTCATCATTCCAATTGTTAATGTGTGCCATTTTTCTCTTTGCTTGCATTCCCACGTCAACAATGTCCAATAACTATTAACAGTATTCTCATTCCAAACAATTTTACTTTCCCCTTTACTATATATGGATCCAATTCCCAATTACCTTTTCACTTGTTTCAATTAATGTACTCCATTACATTTTTTGCATTGACAGTGGAAATTAATCCATATTATACAATCAAGCTTAGAGATGACAATACAATTCCTCGTTGTAGTTAATCCCAAATGGCATTTTAGTCTTTAACCTAATAATGTATCTGGATTCCAACGTCTTAATCTTTGAACCGTATCGCCACCCCGTTTATTCTTTTGTATTGTTGCAACACCATAGTACTTCATGGACAGCCAGTCGAGTTCTGAGTGAGTTTTTAAATGTTTGGTCATGGCATATGTAGTATCCTGATTATGCACTGGTCTTATATGTTCTAAAATACGCTTTTTTAAAGGGCATATAGTGCTCCCTACATCCCTCAGACCACATCGACATTCCAACAAATATACCACAAAAGATGTTTCACATGTAATTCTTTCTCTAATTTCAATTTCTCTGCCTCTATGATCTGGTACAGCTTTTTTATTACATCCAATTCTACATGCTTTACATTTTCTGTAGCAAAACAAGCCCTTACTGCCCTCTGATAGCCAGTTGGGAGACTTTGATATCTCTAGTAACTTCTAACTAACATGCCTTTCAAAGATGGTGCTTTCCGATATGTAATTGAGGGGCAAATGCCCACTCTTTGTCCAATGTAACTGTCCTTTTCAATCAAATGCCAGTATTTCTTCAATATTTTCACAATTTGATGGTTTTCTTTACTATAATCAAGAATTAATCTAATCTCATTATTTTCCAACCTAGACTCATCTGATGCA
Source organism: Pleurodeles waltl (assembly GCF_031143425.1). Classification (NCBI taxonomy): domain Eukaryota; kingdom Metazoa; phylum Chordata; class Amphibia; order Caudata; family Salamandridae; genus Pleurodeles; species Pleurodeles waltl. The sequence continues at coordinate 5,106 of NW_027150311.1, forward strand.
TTTCTATTCTTCATCAACACCTGTTCTCGGGTCTTATTTCTTGCCTTCATCTCTCCCTGTTTAATCCATTTCAACGGAAACTTACATATCCTCTGCTCAAATCAACTCATAAAAATACTAAAACTGAACTCATATTTCCCTATACTAATCCATCACTAATCACTGCTGGATTAGCATGCTACACCTCGAAAAGTGTTTTGACGCCTCGTCAGGGGTAGTAAGCGCTATATAAATACTATTACAATACAATACAATTTGGAGCAGCTCAGGATCTCCCTGACATCATGCTACCCCAGACAATTAGGTGCCCTCTTGATTATATTAGGAGAGGGGTGTGTTTAGGATTTTTAGCCATACCAGTGGGTGGGCTCAGCCAGATCTAAACTCCAAAAATCACTTTCAGCCATGTTGGATTTTTTAAGAATGTTGCTCCCTGGGATTGATTTTTCCCACACTTTCAAGGAAGTGGTCATCAAAGGGGGAAGGAGCCTGTCGGATTGGATAACCAGGTCCCCCTGATATCCACCCAGGAGCAAGAATAAATATGGCAGAGCTGCACCCACACCGCAGATCCCTGCAAGGAACAAGAAAAAGAAGAAGAAGGACTGCCCTTCTGGACCCCTGACCTTCACCTGGACACTGCACTCTGAAACACTGCAACAGCTGCAGACTTCTGCTTCACCACTAAAAGGACTTTGCCTGACTTCTTTAAGAAGGGACTCCCTGGTTGCTACAGGTACAAAGAAGCTGCTCAGAGTTCCCTTCATCAAGTCCTACAAGCAGAGTCCAGCTGACCAGCGTCCAGTGGCCATTTGAGGATTCTGAAAAGGTGCATTCTGGGAATTGTATTCCTAACTCCCAAGGAGCAACTCAGAGCTTCTGGAACCTTGGATCAAGTTGTGGACACTTCAAGGACCCAAAAAGGACCTCTGGAAGAAGATCCAGAAGTTTCAAGACATTTGGAGCAACTCCATTTTTGAAGATGTGTATTTTGGGAGTTGTAGTCCCAGACCCCAAGAGGCAAACCAGAGCATCTGAACCCTTGGCTGGTGCTTTGGACCTCTTTCCTGAATCAGGAAATACTTCTGAAAGTGTAGTGGGGTACCTCATGGGTGGCCTGAAAATCTCCCTCTAAATTCTCATCCTTCTTCTTCTAGAATGTATGCTAGGTGCAGAACTTTCAGTACCTCAATGGGCAATGTTTTGGAGAGACCTACACAAGTATTCTCCTCACTCAGTGGCCTGCACAGTGGCTCATTATTAGGAAGTTTTTCACTGATAGGTGTACTCATTGAAATATTTGAAATCCTACCTTGGATCTAACCCCTTTGTTGGAGAGGTTTCAGAATATTGGAAGATTTTAGATATGTAAGCTAGGACCATTTGCACCTATGGTAAACCATACTGGAACATATGAAACAGATACTTGGATTCCTCATTGTAGTTTCTCTGAAATGTGTCCTTTACGGCCTTCACATTCCCAACCTTAAGTACCAAACTTTTTCCGATTGCTTAATAGAATGCAATTGTATAGGAGACATTAAGGCAAACCCAGCAATATTCTGGAATAAAACTGAAACTGCAGCACTATCCGTGCAAGTTCATTGACTAATTCATATAAAGACTACAAACCATCCAGAACTGGGCAGCCAGACTCACCGTTAACCTCCCACACAGAACTCACATCACATCACTGGCTTCCAACACACAAGCGTGCCCAGTTCAAACTCCTCATCCACACGTTGAAAGCACTACACAACTTAGGCCCCACCTACCTGAAGAGCTGTATCTCCTTTTAACAGCCACCCAGATACCTACATTAGGACTCCTACAAGCACACAACCTATGTATACACAAGACTGCATCCAGATGGTGTTGTACAGTTCCCACTGAAAGGTAGGACTGGGTATTATGACAGAACTTCAGGAGGTAAGGATTGAGTCTGTCTACGCCAGCAAGAAAATGCCGGCCTAATTCCTAGCTAGCTCACTGTGCCTCACCTCAACCCCCAACCTTGTCAGGGTAACAGATGATTTCAGCAACCTTGAACACGACCCTCTGACTACCTAGGACGTCCTGGAATCAAATCTTACTTCTTTCTTTGTTTACCTATGCATGCCCAGGGAGCCGGTCTAGAGTGAATTTGGCAATCCTTCTCTGCAAGATGGGAGATCCACATTAACAGAGCTGCATATCAAACACAGGTTTTGTTCCAGGACAGTTGTGATTGGAGTGCTTCTCTGTGCCCTGTAGGGCAGTGCACCATTTATATAATCAAAACCATCCTGTGTTAGAGGTGCAGCTCTGATGCAATGATGGGTCTACATTTCAGGCGCTGCCTCCTAACTTCCAATGCAAGTCCTAGGATACCTTGTTCTATGTTCCCAGCCTTGAACAAAGTGTACAGATTGCTTTGCGAGAAAGGCATACCGAAAGCAATCAGTACGTACAGTGTATTCCCAGAATAATATTGTGCAAGCATGAAGTGGGTAAAATGTAATGCTAAAACCAATGTTAGCCTAAAATATGTGAAATATAAAATTGAACTAAAATGAGGAGCTAATGTCGGCCTAAAAAGGCCCTATGACAACGTGAATTCTCCTGCATCACTCCTAAAATGTGTAACGGCCACATTAGAGCCTCTTCCTCAATTCCACAAGAAACAGAAGACCTGCCTATTCAACTTGTCACCCTTCCCTATACCTACTTACTCAATGCCAGGATGTGATCACAGGTGACAGTGTACTTTACAAAAAAGCACAACTAACATAAAATAATGTAATATTCTGGAATATACTGGAGATAGAACGAATCTCATATGTAATGAGTGACAAACATAAAAAAAAATTTTAATCAATCTGGCATCCACTACTAGATCATCATTTCTGAAGGTGTTCCCCTTTTGTCATCCCATCCTCACTTAAGAGCTCTGAATGTATCTCACTACTAATGTTGAAAATATGTGTTTTAATTCTTTGTAAAGGAGCGATGCTTAGCAACCTAGGAAGTGATCTCTATCTCACCAGTTGAAGCTGGTTTTGGTGCTGTATTTATATTATGTTTCTTCTTAACTGCACTCATTTGGGGTTGTTTTGGAGGGCAGTGGAGACATTTCTTTCAAATAAAGCTTTGTTTGAGGACTTTAATAAGGTGCATGGACACATTAGCAACAACTGTAACTCTTAATGCATGGTTGAAAAGGGATGTTGTTGGACTTTTTTTAAACTCAATAAAACATTGCTAAAATGTAGGAGTAGGGAGTAGGCAGTAGCCCACTAAAACTCTGCAAATGAAATATATATATGCCATATATATATATATATATATATATATATATATATATATTGGTTTATGCACTGAGGGCACCAAATGTGCTCTTCAAAGCAAAACCAGTGGCTTGGAGAGGCTACCCCTCCAAAGCCAGTCACACATATTTCCAAAGGAAGAGGGTGCCACCTCCCTCTCCCAAAGAAAACCCTTTGTTCTGACTTCTTGGGCTTGATTAGATCAAGCAGCAGGAGGGCAGAAACCCGTCTGAGTGGTGGCAGCAATTGGGCTACCTGGAAAACCCTGTAAGACGGTAGCAATACTGGGGGTCCTCTAAGGAGCCCCCGGAGTGCATGGAATCTTACTTCCAATACTTGCAACAGTGTTGGGGTATGATTCCGACCTGTATAATACCAAACATGCCTAGGTTTGGAGTTTCCATTATGTAGCTGGACATGGGTAGTGATAAGTAGTGATATATAAAATGGTGTCCCCTCACTCACAAAGTCTGGTAAAATGGAGCTGGAGTTCCTGGGGACACCTCTGCTAGTGCAGCGGTGTTCTCTCACACAGGTACCTGCACCCTGCCTTCTGGGCTGAGAGGGCTTACTACAGGGGTGACTTACAGTGACCTGGTGCAGTGACCTGTAGTGAAACCGGGTGTGTGCACCCGGTTCACGCACACTGCAATGTGAGGCCTGCAGAACCCTTTGCATGGGCTCCCTATGGGTGGCAGAATAACTACTGCAGCCCATAGGGATCCCCTGGAACCCCAATGCCCTGCGTACCTAGGTACCATATACTAAGGACTTACATGGGGGCACCAGTATGCCAATTGTGGGGATAAAAAGTTACCAGCAACCAAATTTAGAGGAGAGAGGACAGTCACTGGGGTCCTGGTTAGCAGGATCCCAATGAACACAGTCAAACACACTGGCAAACAGTGGGGGTAACCAAGCTAGAAAGAGGCTACTTCCTATACCCTGCCCTAGGTAAGGTTATACCTACTTACTCAATGCCAGGATGTGATCACAGGTGACAGTGTACATTACAAAAAAGCGCAACATAACATAAAATAACATAGACTCTGGAAGATACTGTAGATAGAAAGAATCTCATATGTAATGAGGGACACACGTAAAAGTTTTGAATCAATCTGGCATCCACTACTAGATCATCATATCTGAAGCAGTTCACTTTTTTGTCATCCCATTCTCACTTAAGAGCCCTGAATGGATCTCATTACTAATGTTAAAAATATATGTTTTAATTCGTTGTAACGGAATGATGCTTAGCAACCTAGGAAGTGATCTCTTTCTCACCAGTTGAAGCTGGTTTTGGTACTATATTTATATGATGTTTCTTCTTAACTCCACTCACTTGGGATTGTTTTGGAGGGCAGTGGGGAAATGTTATCCAAGTAATGCTTTGTTTGAGGACTTTATTAAGGTGCATGGACACATTAGCAACAACTGTAACTCTTATGCACGGTTGAAAAGGGATGTTGTTGGACTTTTTGAAAACTCAATCAAACATTTCTAAAAAGTAGGAGTAGGCAGTAGCCCACTGAAAGTCTGCAAACTTCAAATTAAATATAATATATATATATATATGTATATATATATATATACATATATATATATTTTTTTTTCAGTTGCTTTATTTGAACATGGTGGTTTGTACTTGTAGTGAATGCCGACTTGTAACCTACATCGCATACACTGATGAGGTAAGTCAGATTGCGACTCACTATGGTCTGGAATTTTGTAAACCAAACTAATAGTACATAGGTCAGCTTGCACAATTCATACATCTGACCAATGAGTCTTACAATAGAAGTGTGAAGTATATTTGTTTAGAAACAGAGAATAGGTCCATACCTGCAGTAAACCTTGGTTTAAGTAGAGTAATGAGGGTCAATCTAAAGGCCTATCAAAGAAGATATCACCAGCAGGTGCAGGTACAATCATATATGTTCTTTTTGTAGACTTTATGACACACTTTGTGAGTTTTTACTGGGTAGATTAAGCAAAAAACACTATATTTTATCGGAGCCATAAAATAGTTGCAACAATCCCAAAAATCATGCAATAAATATTTATTTACATTAGTGATGGATGTTAGGAGTGTTAGGAGTGAAATCTTTCATCCTTTTGCCAAAAATATGTTTAGACCAATTAATTATATTTTTGCCTTGTTGGGATGACTGTGGATAACTGTGGATAAGTGAACATAATATTATAATCCACTCTGTCCTTCAAGAGTGATAGCAGGTCTCATTTAAAGGAGCTGTAAGATTGCATGAAATAACTTTTTACATTTTTGGTTCTTCCTTGCAGGTTAGTTTTGGAGCTTTGGATCCACAACTTAGCGACAAAATGAGATTTCCATATTTTTTTCGCACTGTTCCTAATGAGCTCACACAGTGTGCAGGGATCGCGCAGTTGTTAAATTATTTCGGCTGGAGCTGGGTTGGGATCCTGGCCACAGATGATGACAGCGGGGAGAGAGCTGTGCGGGAGCTAAAGGCAGCGATCAGCCAGTATGGAGGCTGTGTTGAATTTACCTTTATGCTGCCCAATGAGGTCCATATGGGTTTTGCCAACTTGTATTCTATTATTGATGCTGTTGCAGAGTCTACTTCACAAGTGATCATTCTCTACAGCACAGGAACAGCAATGTCACAATATTTGATGTTCGAAACGTGGTTTACATTGCCTAACAAAATTTGGATTGCATCAGTGTCTTTTTCCTTTTTAACAGATGTTGGTTTTAGCAAGTACTTGAAAATGCTGAATGGGACACTATCATTTGCAATCAGGAAAAATAACATATTAGGATTGAAGGATTTTCTCTACAGTTTTAGCCCTTCACAGTTTCCAGAGAGTGAAGAGCTGCTGGATCTATGGCAGCAACATTTCAAATGCAAATTGATGGGCAGAGATCACTGGAGATATCTTTCTAATGACTATATGCGTAGTCTTCCCCTCTGTTCAGAAAATGAGACCACGAAGGGCTTTGACTCATCCATCTATGATGTCTCAAACTTTCGATTCACCTACAGCATGTACACAGCGGTCTACGCATTGGCGCACGCCTTACATGACATGCTGTTCTCTGACTCCAGACCAGAAACAGTTATCACTAATGGGAGCCTAGATCTGGAAATCAGGCACTGGAAGGTAATACTTGTTGTGAGATGAAGCCAGACTTGATCTAAGAATGTTTATTTCAACTGACTGTACTTTGGTAGTTTGATATAATTGATATATGCTCTTCCGCATGTTCTATTTTCTCAGTTGAGTTCATTTGTACTGTGCCACTCTCACCATCTAATTAATGACAAGATGAGGTGGAAGTTCCTACTCCTGCCAAGAACCTGGAGGCACAATATATTTTTCATTTAGCTCCACTCGATTATCTCAAAATGTATCATTAATTATTATTTAAACGTGATCTAATCCTAGTGTTAAGAAAACGAATCTCTATTTTGTAACTGTAGAAGCCATCAACGTATTCTGGTGCCTCAGTGTAAGTTCCTAGTATATGGTACCTAGGTACCCAGGGCATTGGGGTTCCAGGAGATCCCTATAGGCTGCAGCATATATTTTACCAACCATAGGGAGCTCAAGCAAAGGGTTCTGCAGGACTGATGCATGCGTGAAAAGGTGTAAGCATCCTTTCATTGCCACTTTTCACTGCACAGGTCACTTAAAAGTCACCCCTATGGCGGGCCTTCTAGCCGAGAGGGCAGGGTGCAAAGTGACTGTGTGTGAGGTCACCCATGCACTAGCAAAGGTGTCCCCCTTCATGAGTGTGGGGATGCCATTTTACATGTGTATTGGGCATAGGTCAATACCTATGTCTAGCTACATAAGGATAACTCTGAAAATAGATATGTTTGGTATCAAACGTGTTGCAATCATACCCAAATGCTTTTGCAAGCATTGGTTGTATGATTCCATGCACTCTGGGGGCTCCTTAGACGACCTCCAGTATTGCCATTACAGCCTTCTGAGGTTTTCCAGGCAGCCCAAGCTGCTGTCACCTCACAGACAGGTGTCTGCCCTCCTGTTGCTTGAGCAACTCAAGCCCAGGAATAAAAAACAAAGGATTTCCTTTGGGAGAGGGATGTTACACCCTCTCCCTTTGGAAATCGGTGTTACAGGCTTGGGAGGGGTAGCCTCCCCATGTCACTGGTAATGCTTTGAAGGGAACATTTGGTGCCCTCCTTGCAAAAACCAGTCTACATCGGTTCAGGGACCCCCAGTCCCTGCTCTGGCATGAAACTGGACAATGGAAAGGTGACTGACCACTACCCTCCAGGGGTCTTGCTCAGAGCTCCTCCAGAGGGTCCCTGGGTTTTGCCATCCTGGATTCAGGCCTGGAAGGGAACTCTGGGAGCATCTGAGTGGCCAGTGAAGGCAGGTGATGTCAGAGCCCCCTCCTGATAGGTGGTCACCCAGCTAGGTGACCAAGCCAGGCTGGACTGGCTTGTAGTGGGTACCAAGAGGTACTTACACCTTGCACCAGGCCCAGGTATCCCTTATTAGTGTAGAGGGGTGTCTAGCAGCTTAGGCTGATAGAAAAGGTAGCTTAGCAGAGCAGCTTAGGCTGAACTAGGAGACGAGTGAAGCTCTTACAGTACCACTAGTGTCATATGCACAATATCATAGGAAAATACAATACACAGATGTACTAAAAATAAAGGTACTTTATTTTTATGACAATATGCCAAATTATCTCAGTGAGTACCCTCAGTATGAGGATAGCAAATATACACAACATATATGTACAAAATACCAAAATATGCAGTAATAGCAATAGAAACCAGTGCAAACAATGTATAGTCACAATATAATGCAATGGGGGCACATAGGGATAGGGGCAACACAAACCATATACTCTAGAAGTGGAATGCGAACCACAAATGGACCCCAAACCTATGTGACCTTCTAGAGGGTCGCTGGGACTGTAAGAAAACAGTGAGGGTTAGAAAAATAGCCCACCCCAAGACCCTGAAAAGTGGGTGCAAAGTGCACCTAAGTTCCCCAAAGAGCACAGAAGTAGTGATAGGGGAATTCTGCAAGGAAGACCAACACCAGCAATGCAACAACAATGGATTTCCTGACGAGAGTACCTGTGGAACAAGGGGACCAAGTCCAAGAGTCACGATCAAGTCGGGAGTGGGCAGATGCCCAGGAAATGCCAGCTGTTGGTGCAAAGAAGCTGCCACTGGATGGTAGAAGCTGTGGATTCTGCAAGAACGACAAAGGCTAGAAACTTCCCCTTTGGAGGATGGATGTCCCACGTCGTGATGAGTCTTGCAGAGGTGTTTCCACGCAGAAAGACCACAAACAAGCCTTGCTAGCTGCAAGGGTCGCGGTTAGGGTTTTTGGATGCTGCTGTGGCCCAGGAGGGACCAGGATGTCACCAATTGCGTGAGGAGACAGAAGGGGAATCCAGCAAGACAAAGAGCCAACTCAGAAGCAAGCAGCATCCGCAGAAGTGCCGGAACAGGAACTAATAAGTGGAGTGAACCGGAGCTCATCCGAAGTCACAAAGTAAGGTCCCACACCGCCGGAGGACAACTCAGGAGGTCGTGCACTGCAGGTTAGAGTGCCAGGGACCCAGGCTTGGCTGTGCACAAAGAAAATCCTGGAAGAGTGCACATGAGCCGGAGCAGCTGCAAAACACGCGATTCCCAGCAATGCAGTCTAGCGTGAGGAGGCAAGGACTTACCTCCACCAAACTTGGACTGAAGAGTCACTGGATTGTGGGAGTCACTTGGACAGAGTTGCTGAGTTCAAGGGACCTCGCTCGTCGTGCTGAGAGGAGACCCAGAGGACCAGTGATGCAGTTCTTTGGTGCCTGCGGTTGCAGGTGGAAGATTCCGTCGACCCACAGGAGATTTCTTCAGAGCGTCTAGTGCAGAGAGTAGGCAGACTACCCCCACAGCATGCACCACCAGGAAAACAGTTGAGAAGGCGGCAGGATCAGCGTTACAAGGTCGCAGTAGTCATCTTTGCTCCTTTGTTGCAGTTTTGCAGGCTTCCAGCGCGGTCAGCAGTCGATTCTTTGGCAGAAGGTGAAGAGAGAGATGCAGAGGAACTCTGATGAGCTCTTGCATTTGTTATCTAAGGAATTCCCAAAAGCAGAGACCCTAAATAGCCAGAAAAGGAGGTTTGGCTACCTAGGAGAGAGGATAGGCTAGCAACATCTGAAGGAGCCTATCAGAAGGAGTCTCTGACATCACCTGCTGGCACTGGCCACTCAGAGCAGTCCAGTGTGCCAGCAGCACCTCTGTTTCCAAGATGGCAGAGGTCTGGAGCACACTGGAGGAGCTCTGGGCACCTCCCAGGGGAGGTGCAGGTCAGGGGAGTGGTCACTACCCTTCCCTTTGTCCAGTTTCGCGCCAGAGCAGGGCTGGGGGATCCCTGAACTGGTGTAGACTGGCTCATGCAGAAATGGGCACCATCTGTGCCCATGAAAGCATTTTCAGAGGCTGGGGAGGCTACTCCCCCCAAACCCTAACACCTTTTTCCAAAGGGAGAGGGTGTAACACCCTCTCCCTGAGGAAGTCCTTTGTTCTGCCTTCCTGGGCCAAGCCTGGCTGGACCCCAGGAGGGCAGAAACCTGTCTGAGGGGTTGGCAGCAGCTGCAGTGAAACCCCGGGAAAGGTAGTTTGGCAGTACCCGGGTCTGAGCTAGAGACTCGGGGAATCATGGAATTGTCTCCCCAATGCCAGAATGTAAATTGGTGAAATTGGTCACTAGCCTGTTAGTGACAATTTGGAAAGAAATGAGAGAGCATAACCACTGAGGTTCTGGATAGCAGAACCTCAGTGAGACAGTTAATCATAACACAGGGAACACATACAGGGCTCATACTTATGAGCACTGGGGCCCTGGCTGGCAGGGTCCCAGTGACACATACAACTAAAACAACATATATACAGTGAAATATGGGGGTAACATGCCAGGCAAGATGGTACTTTCCTACAATAGCCTCTATGATATTTTTGGTATTTGTGTCACCAAAATAAGGTACCTTTATTTTTGTAACGCTGAGGTGGTCATTATGACATTGGCGGTGACAGTTAAAGTGGCGGTAGTACCACCAACGGGCTGGCGGTAATTACCACCAAATGATGACAATGGAGGTGATACCCCCACATACAGCCAATGTACCACACCAACCGCCAGGGCGTAAACACCACTGACCATGGCGGTAGTCATCAACAGCCAAGCGGAATTCAAGGTATCACCCACCATATTATGATATAGCAAACTGCCAGGATTTCCGGGGCGGCACCAACGCCATCAAAACCCTGGCAAAAATATTTCACAGAAGAAAAAAGACTCACCATCAGGGACACAGAGGATTCCACCGCCACCATGGAACCGGAACTCAGAGTCTTCCCGATGCTCTACCACGCCATGGGCAAACTAGAAAACCAATGCAGACGAAGACGACGACAGTGAGTACAGCCGCCTAGCACACAAGGGAGGGAGGGAGGAAAAGGAGAGTGACATACACAACACACACCATTCAGACACACACCATACACAGAACCAGCTGCAGAGTAACATGAATGTCACAGGGCCCATGTTAAATTAATGCTGATGGAGAGGGCTCCTTGGCTGCCTATACTGGAGGGGAGGGCTCCTTTCCTTCTGCTGGTGGAGGGGGCTCCTTGGCTGCCTCTGCTGGAGGAGAGGGCTCCTTGCCCTCTGCTGGTGGAGGGATCTTCTTGGCTGCTGTAGGAAAGTACCATCTTGCCTGGCATGTTACCCCCATTTTTCACTGTATATATGTTGTTTTAGTGGTATGTGTCACTGGAACCCTGTTCTCCAGGGCCCCAGTGCTCATAAGTGTGCCTGAATGTGTTACCTGTGTAGTGACTAACTGTCTCACTGAGGCTCGGCTAATCAGAACCTCAGTGGTTATGCTCTCTCATTTCTTTCAAATTGTCACTAACAGGCTAGTGACCAATTTTACCAATTTACATTGGCTTACTGGAACACCCTTATAATTCCCTAGTATATGGTACTGAGGTACCCAGGGTATTGGGGTTCCAGGAGATCCCTATGGGCTGCAGCATTTCTTTTGCCACCCATAGGGAGCTCTGACAATTCTTACACAGGCCTGCCACTGCAGCCTGAGTGAAATAACGTCCACGTTATTTCACAGCCATTTTACACTGCACTTAAGTAACTTATAAGTCACTTATATGTCTAACCTTTACCTGGTAAAGGTTAGGTGCAAAGTTACTTAGTGTGAGGGCATCCAGGCACTAGCCAAGGTGCCCCCACATTGTTCAGGGCCAATTCCCCGGACTTTGTGAGTGCGGGGACACCATTACACGCGTGCACTACATATAGGTCACTACCTATATGTAGCTTCACAATGGTAACTCCGAATATGGCCATGTAACATGTCTAAGATCATGGAATTGCCCCCTCTATGCCATCCTGGCATTATTGGTACAATTCCATGATCCCAGTGGTCTGTAGCACAGACCCTGGTTCTGCCAAACTGCCTTTCCTGGGGTTTCACTGCAGCTGCTGCTGCTGCCAACCCCTCAGACAGGTTTCTGCTCCCCTGGGGTCAAGCCAGGCTTGTACCAGGATGGCAGAACAAAGGACTTCCTCTGAGAGAGGGTGTTACACCCTCTCCCTTTGGAAAATGGTGTGAAGGCAGGGGAGGGGTAGCCTCCCCCAGCCTCTGGAAATGCTCTCTTGGGCACAGATGTGCCCAATTCTGCATAAGCAAGTCTACACCGGTTCAGGGACCCCTTAGCCCTGCTCTGGCGCGAAACTGGACAAAGGAAAGGGGAGTGACCACTCCCCTGACCTGCACCTCCCCTGGGAGGTGTCCAGAGCTCCTCCAGTGTGCTCCAGACCTCTGCCATCTTGGAAACAGAGGTGCTGCTGGCACACTGGACTGCTCTGAGTGGCCAGTGCCACCAGGTGACGTCAGAGACTCCTTCTGATAGGCTCCTTCAGGTGTTAGTAGCCTATCCTCTCTCCTAGGTAGCCAAACCCTCTTTTCTGGCTATTTAGGGTCTCTGTCTCTGGGGAAACTTTAGATAACGAATGCAAGAGCTCATCAGAGTTCCTCTGCATCTCTCTCTTCACCTTCTGCCAAGGAATCGACTGCTGACCGCGCTGGAAGCCTGCAACACTGCAACACAGTAGCAAAGACGACTACTGCAACTCTGTAACGCTGATCCTGCCGCCTTCTCGACTGTTTTCCTGGTGGTGCATGCTGTGGGGGTAGTCTGCCTCCTCTCTGCACTAGAAGCTCCGAAGAAATCTCCCGTGGGTCGACGGAATCTTCCCCCTGCAACCGCAGGCACCAAAAAGCTGCATTACCGGTCCCTTGGGTCTCTTCTCAGCACGACGAGCGAGGTCCCTCGAATCCAGAAACTCTGTCCAAGTGACCCCCACAGTTCAGTGACTCTTCAGTCCAAGTTTGGTGGAGGTAAGTCCTTGCCTCACCTCGCTAGACTGCATTGCTGGGAACCGTGACTTTTGCAGCTACTCCGGCCCCTGTGCACTTCCGGCGGAAATACTTTGTGCACAGCCAAGCCTGGGTCTACGGCACTCTAACCTGCATTGCACGACTTTCTAAGTTGGTCTCCGGCGACGTGGGACTCCTTTGTGTAACTTCGGGTGAGCACCATTTCACGCATCCTTGTAGTGCCTGTTTCTGGCACTTCTCTGGGTGCTAGCTGCTGCTGAGAGGTCTCTGTGTCTTACTCGACGTCCCCTCTACCTCCTGGTCGATTTTGTGACCTCCTGGTCCCTCCTGGGCCACAGCAGCGTCCAAAAACGCTAACTGTACGATTTGCAGCTAGCAAGGCTTGTTGGCGTTCTTTCAGCGGGAAAACACTTCTGCACGACTCTCCACGACGAGAGGGATCAGTCCACCAAAGGGGAAGTCTCTAGCCCTTTTCGTGCCTGCAGAAACCTCAGCTTCTTCTGTCCAGTAGAAGCTTCTTTGCATCCACAGCTGGCATTTCCTGGGCATATGCCCATCTCCGACTTGCTTGTGACTTTTGGACTTGGTCCCCTTATTCCACAGGTACCCTAGATTGGAAATCCACAGTTGTTGCATTGTTGGTTTGTGTCTTTCCTGCATTATTCCTCTATCACGACTTCTTTGTCTTTTGGGGAACTTTAGTGTACTTTGCACTCACTTTTCAGGGTCTTGGGGAGGGCTAATTTTCTAACTCTCACTATTTTCTAATAGTCCCAGCGACCCTCTACAAGGTCACATAGGTTTGGGGTCCATTCGTGGTTCGCATTCCACTTTTGGAGTATATGGTTTGTGTTGCCCCTATCCCTATGTGTCCCCATTGCATCCTATTGTAACTATACATTGTTTGCACTGTTTTCTAAGACTATACTGCATATTTTTGGTATTGTGTACATATAACTTGTGTATATTTGCTATCCTCTCACTGAGGGTACACTCTAAGATACCTTGGCATATTGTCATAAAAATAAAGTACCTTTATTTTTAGTATAACTGTGTATTGTGTTTTCTTATGATATTGTGCAAGTGACACTTGTGGTACTGTAGTAGCTTCACACGTCTCCTAGTTCAGCCTAAGCTGCTCTGCTAAGCTACCATTATCTATCAGCCTAAGCTGCTAGACACCGTATACACTAATAAGGGATAACTGGGCCTGGTGCAAGGTGCAAGTACCCCTTGGTACTCACTACAAGCCAGTCCAGCCTCCTACATTGGTTGTGCAGCAGTGGGATAGGTGCTTTGAGACTACTTACCACTCTTGTCATTGTACTTTTCATAAGAGAAAAATATACAAAACAAGTTCAGTGTGTGTACACATAGCTAAAAAGTTTTGCATTTCCTCTTTTCACTCTTTTCTAAAGTACTGAAAAGTACTTCTAAACTTTCAAAAAGTTCATAAAAGTTTTAAAAGTTTTTTTCTGTCTTTCCAAAAAGTTCTGAAAACTTTTTTCTCTTTTTCTATCACTTTAACTTTCTCTGAAAATGTCTGGCACAGGCCAAAATGTTGACCTGTCTAAGATTGCATATGACCACCTTAGCTGATAAGGAGCAAGGAGTCTCTGTGTAGAGAGAGGTTTGAGTGTAGGGAAGAATCCTTCCTTGGAATTATTGCTTAATATGCTTAGAGAACAAGATAAGGCCATAGGGGCCACATCTGTTGAAAAAGTAGCAAATGGTTCCCAATCTGATCCAGGGACTCCCCCAGGAAAAGATTCAGGAAAGAAAGTTCCTAGCCTGCCCATTACTAGACAGTCTAGCATAGTTGATAATGATGAAGAGCCACACCATACAAATAGTGTTGTCTCACATCATAGCAAAATAATTTATTCTCACCACAGTGGTAGTGATGTTTCTGTTAGGCAAGCTGTTAGGGTGGCTTCTGTAAGGGACAGGTCTCCTTCTGTTCATTCTTCTGTGTCTAAGACTGTCCCTCCCACCAACCGTGATGACAGAATGTTAGAAAGGGAACTCAACAAGTTGAGAGTGGAACAAACCAGACTGAAGCTTAAAAAGCAACAGCTGGATTTGGATAGACAGTCTTTCGAACTAGAGAAGGAAAGGCAGAAGTTGGGTTTAGAAACCCATGGTGGCAGCAGCAGTATTCCCCATAGTCATCCTGTAAAAGAGCATGATTCCAGGAATCTGCACAATATAGTTCCCCCTTATAAGGAGGGGGATGACATTAACAAGTGGTTTGCTGCACTTGAGAGGGCCTGTGTTGTACAGGATGTCCCTCAAAGGCAGTGGGCTGCTATCCTATGGCTATCATTTAGTGGAAAAGGTAGGGTTAGGCTCCTTACTGTGAAAGAAAGTGATGCCAATAATTGTACAGTACTTAAGAATGCACTCCTGGATGGTTATGGCTTAACCACTGAACAATACAGGATAAAGTTCAGAGAGACCAAAAAGGAGTCTTCACAAGACTGGGTTGATTTCATTGACCATTCAGTGAAGGCCTTGGAGGGGTGGTTACATGGCAGTAAAGTTACTGATTATGACAGCCTGTATAACTTGATCCTGAGAGAGCATATTCTTAATAATTGTGTGTCTGATTTGTTGCACCAGTACTTGGTGGACTCTGATCTGACCTCTCCCCAAGAATTGGGAAAGAAGGCAGACAAATGGGTCAGAACAAGGGTGAACAGAAAAGTTCATACAGGGGGTGACAAAGATGGCAACAAAAAGAAGGATGGTAAGTCTTCTGACAAGGGTGGGGACAAATCTAAAAATGAGTCTTCATCAGGCCCACAAAAACACTCTGGTGGGGGTGGTGGGTCCAAATCCTCCTTTAATCAAAACAAAGAAAAGAAACCATGGTGCTATTTATGTAAGGTAAAAGGCCATTGGGATACAGATCTCAGTTGTCCAAAGAAAAACACCAAGCCTCCTACCACTACAACCCCTACTGCTACACCTAGTGTCCCTACTAATAGCAGTGGTGGTGGGAGCAAACCTACTAATAGCCAATCCAAGGGAGTAGCTGGGCTCACTATTGGTAACTTAGTTGGGGTTGGCCTTGTTAGGGAGGCCACAGAGGCTGTGTTAGTCTCTGAGGGGGCTATTGATTTAGCCACCTTAGTTGCTTGTCCCCTTAATATGGATAAGTACAAGCAGCTACCCCTAATAAATGGTGTTGAGGTTCAGGCCTACAGGGACACTGGTGCCAGTGTGACAATGGTCATAGAGAAACTGGTCCACCCTGAACAACACCTACTTGGTCACCAGTACCAAGCAACCGATGCTCACAACAACACACTTAGCCACCCCATGGCTGTTGTAAATCTCAACTGGGGGGGTTACTGGTCCAAAGAAAGTTGTGGTAGCCACAGATTTACCTGTAGACTGTCTACTAGGAAATGATTTGGAGACATCAGCTTGGTCAGATGTGGAGTTGGAGGCCCATGCAGCAATGCTGGCCATCCCAGTGCATATTTTTGCTTTAACCAGGGCTCAGGCCAAAATGCAAAAAGGACAGGGAAGCTTGGATCCTAGAACAATGGGCCAAGTGCTCCCTAAAGCTAGGGCTAGTAGAGGCAAACCACTTCCTACTATCCCTCCCTCTACAGTGGATTCAACTTCAGAGGAAGAAGAATTCCCTCCCTGTGCAGAACCTACACCAGAGGAGCTTGAAGCAGATACTGCTGAGCTTTTGGGTGAAGGGGGGCCTGCCAGAGAGGAGCTGAGTGTGGCACAGCAAACCTGTCCCACATTAGAGGGTCTGAGACAGCAAGCTGTCAAACAGGCTAATGGGGATGTCAGTGACTCTCACAGAGTTTACTGGGAGGACAACCTCTTGTACACTGAGCATAGGGATCCTAAACCTGGAGCTGATAGGAGATTAGTGATTCCTCAGGAGTACAGAAAGTTCCTCCTAACTCTTGCCCACGACATTCCCCTAGCTGGGCATCTGGGTCAAATGAAAACTTGGGACAGGCTTGTTCCCTTGTTTCATTGGCCTAGAATGTCTGAGGACACAAAAGATTTTTGTAAGTCCTGTGAAACCTGTCAAGCCAGTGGCAAGACAGGTGGCACTCCAAAGGCACCCCTTATTCCACTGCCTGTGGTTGGGGTTCCCTTTGAAAGGGTAGGGGTTGACATAGTTGGCCCCCTTGACCCTCCTACTGCTTCAGGCAATAGATTTATCTTGGTGGTAGTGGACCATCCCACAAGATATCCTGAAGCTATTCCTTTAAGGACCACTACAGCTCCTGCAGTGGCAAAGGCCCTCCTGGGAATATTTTCAAGGGTGAGCTTCCCAAAGGAAGTAATATCAGACAGGGGAAGCAATTTCATGTCTGCATACTTAAAGGCCATGTGGAAGGAGTGTGGTGTAACTTATAAGTTCACTACACCCTATCATCCACAAACTAATGGACTGGTGGAGAGATTTAATAAAACTCTCAAAGGCATGATTATGGGTCTCCCTGAAAAACTCCGCAGGAGATGGGATATCCTTCTACCATGCCTCCTTTTTGCCTACAGGGAGGTAGCCCAGAAAGGAGTGGGCTTCAGCCCCTTTGAACTTCTTTTTGGACACCCTGTTAGGGGTCCACTCACACTTGTGAAGGAGGGTTGGGAACAACCTTTAAAAGCACCAAAACAAGATATTGTGGATTATGTACTTGGCCTCAGATCAAGGATGGCTGAGTACATGAAAAAGGCCAGTAAAAACCTTCAGGCCAGCCAAGAGCTCCAAAAGCAATGGCATGACCAGAAGGCTGTTTTGGTTCAGTACCAACCAGGGCAGAAAGTGTGGGTCTTGGAGCCTGTGGCCCCAAGAGCACTCCAAGATAAATGGAGTGGTCCCCACACAATTGTTGAGAAAAAGGGTGAAGTCACCTACCTGGTTGACTTAGGCACTGCAAGGAGTCCCCTTAGGGTACTCCATGTAAACCGCCTAAAACCCTACTATGACAGGGCTGATCTCACCCTGCTCATGGCAACTGATGAGGGACAGGAAGAAGACAGTGATACTCTACCTGATCTCTTCTCTTCCACAGAACAAGATGCTCTTGTGGAAGGTGTAGTTTTGGCTGATTGTCTTACTGCTGAGCAGAAAGACCATTGCATAAATCTCCTAGATCAATTCTCTGAACTCTTCTCTACTGTGCAGGGTACCACTTCTTGGTGTGAGCACACTATAGATACTGGAGACAGCTTGCCTGTCAAAAGTAAGATCTATAGGCAGCCTGACCATGTCAGGGACTGCATAAAGCAAGAGGTCCAGAAAATGTTAGAACTAGGAGTGGTTGAGCACTCTGAAAGTCCATGGGCTTCTCCTGTGGTACTTGTACCAAAACCCCATTCCAAAGATGGAAAGAAGGAAATGCGGTTTTGTGTAGACTACAGAGGTCTCAACTTGGTAACCAAAACTGATGCTCACCCTATACCCAGGGCAGATGAGCTCATAGATACACTGGCATCTGCCAAGTATCTAAGCACTTTTGACTTGACTGCAGGGTATTGGCAGATCAAATTGTCAGAAGATGCTAAACCTAAAACAGCATTTCCAACCATTGGAGGACATTACCAGTTTACTGTAATGCCTTTTGTTTTTAAAAATGCACCTGCCACTTTTCAGAGGTTGGTGAATACAGTCCTGCAAGGGCTGGAAGCTTTCAGTGCAGCATATTTGACGATATAGCTGTCTTTAGCTCCAACCTGGATGATCACCTGGTCCACCTATGGAAAGTTTTGGAGGCCCTGCAAAAGGTAGGCCTCACTATCAAGGCTTCAAAGTGCCAGATAGGGCAGGGTAAGGTGGTTTATCTGGGACACCTCGTTGGTGGGGAACAGATTGCACCACTTCAGGGGAAAATCCAAACAATTATTGATTGGGTTCCCCCTACTACACAGACTCAGGTGAGAGCCTTCCTAGGCCTCACTGGGTATTACAGGAGGTTCATTAAGAACTATGGCTCCATTGCAGCCCCTCTTAATGACCTCACTTCCAAGAAGATGCCTAAAAAGGTATTATGGACAGCAAACTGTCAGAAAGCTTTTGAGGAGCTGAAGCAGGCCATGTGCTCTGCACCTGTCCTGAAAAGCCCTTGTTACTCTAAAAAATTCTATGTCCAAACTGATGCATCTGAATTAGGAGTAGGGGCAGTCCTATCACAACTTAATTCTGAGGGCCAGGATCAACCTGTTGCATTTATTAGTAGGAGGTTGACCCCTAGAGAAAAGCGTTGGTCTGCCATAGAGAGGGAGGCCTTTGCTGTGGTCTGGGCTCTGAAGAAGTTGAGGCCATACCTGTTTGGCTCTCACTTCATTGTTCAGACAGACCACAAACCTCTACTTTGGCTAAAACAAATGAAAGGTGAAAATCCTAAATTGTTGAGGTGGTCCATATCCCTACAGGGAATGGACTATACAGTGGAACATAGACCTGGGAGTAGCCACTCCAATGCAGATGGACTCTCCAGATATTTCCACTTAGACAATGAAGACTCATCAGGTCATGGCTAGTCTTATTGTCCTTCGTTTGGGGGGGGGGGTTGTGTAGGAAAGTACCATCTTGCCTGGCATGTTACCCCCATTTTTCACTGTATATATGTTGTTTTAGTGGTATGTGTCACTGGGACCCTGTTCTCCAGGGCCCCAGTGCTCATAAGTGTGCCTGAATGTGTTACCTGTGTAGTGACTAACTGTCTCACTGAGGCTCTGCTAATCAGAACCTCAGTGGTTATGCTCTCTCATTTCTTTCAAAATGTCACTAACAGGCTAGTGACCAATTTTACCAATTTACATTGGCTTACTGGAACACCCTTATAATTCCCTAGTATATGGTACTGAGGTACCCAGGGTATTGGGGTTCCAGGAGATCCCTATGGGCTGCAGCATTTCTTTTGCCACTCATAGGGAGCTCTGACAATTCTTACACAGGCCTTCCACTGCAGCCTGAGTGAAATAACGTCCACGTTATTTCACAGCCATTTTACACTGCACTTAAGTAACTTATAAGTCACCTATATGTCTAACCTTTACCTGGTAAAGGTTAGGTGCAAAGTTACTTAGTGTGAGGGCACCCTGGCACTAGCCAAGGTGCCCCCACATTGTTCAGGGCCAATTCCCCGGACTTTGTGAGTGCGGGGACACCATTACACGCGTGCACTACATATAGGTCACTACCTATATGTAGCTTCACAATGGTAACTCCGAATATGGCCATGTAACATGTCTAAGATCATGGAATTGCCCCCTCTATGCCATCCTGGCATTATTGGTACAATTCCATGATCCCAGTGGTCTGTAGCACAGAACCTGGTACTGCCAAACTGCCTTTCCTAGGGTTTCACTGCAGCTGCTGCCAACCCCTCAGACAGGTTTCTGCCCCCCTGGGGTCAAGCCAGGCTTGTCCCAGGATGGCAGAACAAAGGACTTCCTCTGAGAGAGGGTGTTACACCCTCTCCCTTTGGAAAATGGTGTGAAGGCAGGGGAGGGGTAGCCTCCCCCAGCCTCTGGAAATGCTTTCTTGGGCACAGATGTGCCCAATTCTGCATAAGCCAGTCTACACCGGTTCAGGGACCCCTTAGCCCTGCTCTGGCGCGAAACTGGACAAAGGAAAGGGGAGTGACCACTCCCCTGACCTGCACCTCCCCTGGGAGGTGTCCAGAGCTCCTCCAGTGTGCTCCAGACCTCTGCCATCCTGGAAACAGAGGTGCTTCTGGCACACTGGACTGCTCTGAGTGGCCAGTGCCACCAGGTGACGTCAGAGACTCCTTCTGATAGGCTCCTTCAGGTGTTAGTAGCCTATCCTCTCTCCTAGGTAGCCAAACCCTCTTTTCTGGCTATTTAGGGTCTCTGTCTCTGGGGAAACTTTAGATAACGAATGCAAGAGCTCATCAGAGTTCCTCTGCATCTCTCTCTTCACCTTCTGCCAAGGAATCGACTGCTGACCGCGCTGGAAGCCTGCAACACTGCAACAAAGTAGCAAAGACGACTACTGCAACTCTGTAACGCTGATCCTGCCGCCTTCTCGACTGTTTTCCTGGTGGTGCATGCTGTGGGGGTAGTCTGCCTCCTCTCTGCACTAGAAGCTCCGAAGAAATCTCCCGTGGGTCGACGGAATCTTCCCCCTGCAACCGCAGGCACCAAAAAGCTGCATTACCGGTCCCTTGGGTCTCCTCTCAGCACGATGAGCGAGGTCCCTTGAATCCAGCAACTCTGTCCAAATGACTCCCACAGTCCAGTGACTCTTCAGTCCAAGTTTGGTGGAGGTAAGTCCTTGCTTCCCCACGCCAGACTGCATTGTTGGAAACCGCGTCTTTTGCAACTACTCCGGCTTCCGTGCACTTCTGGCGGAAATCCTTTGTGCACAGCCAAGCCTGGGTCCACGGCACTCTAACCTGCATTGCACGACTTTCTAAGTTGGTCTCCGGCGACGTGGGACTCCTTTGTGTAACTTCGGGTGAGCACCGTTTCACGCATTCTCGTAGTGTCTGTTTCTGGCACTTCTCTGGGTGCTACCTGCTGCTGAGAGGGCTCCTTGTCTTGCTCGACGTCCCCTCTACCTCCTGGTCCAATTTGCGACCTCCTGGTCCCTCCTGGGCCACAGCAGCATCCAAAAACGCTAACTGCATGATTTGCAGCTAGCAAGGCTTGTTGGCGTTCTTTCAGCGGGAAAGCACTTCTGCACAACTCTCCACGGCGAGTGGGATCCGTCCACCAAAGGGGATGTCTCTAGACCTTTTCGTTCCTGCAGAAACCTCAGCTTCTTCTGTCCAGTAGAAGCTTCTTTGCATCCACAGCTGGCATTTCCTGGGCATATGCCCATCTCCGACTTGCTTGTGACTTTTGGACTTGGTCCCCTTGTTCCACAGGTACCCTAGATTGGAAATCCACAGTTGTTGCATTGTTGGTTTGTGTCTTTCCTGCATTATTCCTCTATCACGACTTCTTTGTCTTTTGGGGAACTTTAGTGCACTTTGAACTCACTTTTCAGGGTCTTGGGAGGGCTAATTTTCTAACTCTCACTATTTTCTAATAGTCCCAGCGACCCTCTACAAGGTCACATAGGTTTGGGGTCCATTCGTGGTTCGCATTCCACTTTTGGAGTATATGGTTTGTGTTGCCCCTATCCCTATGTGTCCCCATTGCATCCTATTGTAACTATACATTGTTTGCACTGTTTTCTAAGACTATACTGCATATTTTTGGTATTGTGTACATATAACTTGTGTATATTTGCTATCCTCTCACTGAGGGTACACTCTAAGATACCTTGGCATATTGTCATAAAAATAAAGTACCTTTATTTTTAGTATAACTGTGTATTGTGTTTTCTTATGATATTGTGCATGACACTTGTGGTACTGTAGTAGCTTCACACGTCTCCTAGTTCAGCCTAAGCTGCTCTGCTAAGCTACCATTATCTATCAGCCTAAGCTGCTAGACACCCTATACACTAATAAGGGATAACTGGGCCTGGTGCAAGGTGCAAGTACCCCTTGGTACTCACTACAAGCCATTCCAGCCTCCTACCGCTGCCTCTACTGGAGGAGAGGGCTCCTTCCCTCTGTTGGTGGAGGGGGTTCATTGCCCGCTGCTGGTGGATGGGGCTCCTTGCCCTCTGCTGATGGAGAGGGCTCTTTGCCCTCAGCTGGTAGAGGGGGCTCTTTGGCTGCCTCTGCTGGAGGAGAGGGCTCCCTGCCCTCTGCTGGTGGAGGAGGCCCTTGTCTTTCTTTGGTCTTGGAGGGGGAACCTTGGCTTTCTTTGGTGGTGGAGGGGGATCCTTGGTTCTCTTTGGTGGTGGAAGGGGTCCATGTGTCCCTCCTTGTGGCAGGCCCCCTTGGCTTTTGACATTTGAATTGTGTCCTTGCCTCTAGGACTAGGAGGTGCCTCCACTGTCTCTGTCCTCTGTCCCTTGGGTTTCACCACCCTAGTCCTCCATTTATGAGGTGAAGGTGTGCTCTTATTAGGAGTTGCTGCCGTCACACTCAGGGACCCTTTTGAGCCAGAAGCTGATTTTTTGGTGGGAGCAGTGGCAGACTGTTTAGCTGAGGTGCTGGGCTGGATCATTGGGACCCTGCTCTTACGGGCAGGACGGGAGTGGAGAAGGGTGGAAGAGGTCAAGTTGGGCAAGGAAAAACTTCTTAGGGACATTGGGGCCGAATGTGAGCGGAGGGATGAGAGTGGGGGTAGAGGGATTGGTTGTTGGAGGTGTACGTCTGCTGGACTTAGGTGCAAGTGCATGAACAGTGTGCATGTGTGAGGTGGGATGGCTGTTGGGTGTCTGAGTGGGATCGTTTGTCTCTCTTAGGAGGGGGGGCAGACAGGTGGAGAGAGGATGGGTGGATGGATGTTGTGTAAGTGTCTGCAAGTGAGGAATGTGTGCTGCATGATGTGGTGATGCTTGTGGTGGATGTTGATGCAGTGCATGCAGGTGTGAGTGCGAATGTGACTGAGGGAGGAGGAGAAGGGGGAGGCAGTGGATGTTGTGTGTGCATCTGTCTGTTTGTGTGAGTGCTTGTGGCCTGAAGTGGGCTGCATGTTTGTCTGTGCCACTCTCGTGTGATGTTTTGTGTGCATGTTTGTCTGTATGTGTGAATGGGATGGGTTGGGGTTGAGGAGACTCGGACTTGGAAGTGGTAGTTGGAGGGGGGACAGTAGGAACAGGAACACTGGCTGCCATTAGAGAGGAGGCCAGAGCCTGAAACGATCTCTGTAGGGCCACCAACCCTCCAGGTGGGCATTGCATTGCTGCATCTGGGATGCCAGCCCCTGGAGGTCATTCACAATGGTTGACTGCCCTACTGAGATGGATCTCAGGAGAAAAATAGCCTACTCACTGATGGCAGCAGGGCTCACTGTTGCAAGGCGTGAGGTGCCTGGGGCAAAGGAGATGGCCACTCTCCTGGGTGAGTGGGCTACTGGGGGGCTACTGGGAGAGCGGTGCTGGTACAGGGGCTGGCGGCTGTACCTGTAGCTGGGGAGGTTTCAGAGATGTCCACCACCACCAAGGAGCTTCCATCGGAGGGGGAATTAGAGTCAGTGTTGTCACCTCCTGTCCCCGCCGTGGTGCTCCCCTCGCCCTCCGTCCCACTGGTCCCCTCGATGTCTGTGGACTCTGCCTCCTGGGACCCGTGGGATGCAGCTCCCTCAGTCACTATGCCCCCGCTCCTCCGCCAGATGATGGTAATGCACACATGGACAGGATGACAGAAGAAAATAGGGGAGGAGATAGAAAGGGAGCACTAGGTCAATTAAAGCATCAACATCACAGATGGCATACACATTACCATCAGACCCAGGGATCAAGATTGATCACTATGCATCACACTGGCATTCCATTGGCTAGGTACCACAGCAAGATGAGAGCCAATCACTGCCATCTGCACCCCTCCTGGGACCTACTAAGCCCTGTCTGACATGGAATGCCACCTAGCTAGTTAACAGGATTTTGACATACACCCATTTACCCTGAGCTGGAGCACGCAGCAATGCCTGAGCTGGCATTAAGGGGCATCCAATAACTGAAACCATCCACCAAGATACCATGCCAGGCAACTAAGATGGTTGTTACATACACTGTACTCACCCCCTTGTGGCTGCTGCGCTGCCCTCAAGCACCCATCCAGCTCTGGGAAGGCCACCACCAATATGCGGGCCACCAAGGAGGTCAGGTTCCGATGGCCACCACTCCCTTGTT
Source organism: Pleurodeles waltl (assembly GCF_031143425.1). Classification (NCBI taxonomy): domain Eukaryota; kingdom Metazoa; phylum Chordata; class Amphibia; order Caudata; family Salamandridae; genus Pleurodeles; species Pleurodeles waltl. The sequence continues at coordinate 29,566 of NW_027150311.1, forward strand.
GGTAGGCCATCACCAGCTGGGCCTCTACGGTCTACCGGGCCCAGCATCTCAGGTCCTTCCACCTTATCCTGCAGTGGGTGCTCCACCTACTATAGACCCCGAGGTCCACACGTCCTTGGTGATGGCATGCCACAATCCCTTCTTCTGATGGGCACTGACCTGCAGAGGAAATACAGACAGGAGCACATCATTAACCATACAACCCAGCCTGTCACACATATGGCCAACAAATACCATTTCCCCTCAAATGGAACACACATTACACATAGCCCTGCATGAACACTACCGCCAGACATACCCCCGACCCAAAATACACAGTGCCAGCACACACATCTCCATGCAACCTTGTTGCATGCATCGTCTCCATGGTGTACTCACCTGTTGGTCTGGAGGCCCAAACAGGGGCAGGATCGCATCCACCAGGTGCTCCAACTCCTCTGAAGTGAAGGCAGGTGCCCTTTCCCAAGGCACATAGGTCATGGTAGGTTCCAGACTCAGGTCACAGCAGCACACGCAGTGGAGGCGTTGTCCTGTGAAAAGTCAGGAATAAAGTGAGATTATAGACAGAAATTCGTGGTCATGTCCGCAATGGAGTACACAGTCTCTGACGCCGGTGATCCTCATTGGACACTATACTCCATAGAGCCTCATGTAAGCCAACGAGGAATAGCACAGCGGTGCAAGACCGCCTTCCGCCATGACACCCAACGCCAGCGGAGTTACTTCATTTCCACCTGTCTCTACATACAGGACAGGTGTAGGAAAGTGCAATCTTGCCTGGCATGTTACCCCAATATTTCACTGTATGTATGTTGTTTTAGCCCTTGTGTCACTGGGATCCTGCCAGGCAGGACCCCAGTGCTCATAGTATGTGCCCTGTATGTGTTCCCTGTGTGGTGCCTAACTGTATCACTGAGGCTCTGCTAACCAGAACCTCAGTGTTTATGCTCTCTCTGCTTTCTAAATTTGTCACTGCAGGCTAGTGACTAAATTTACTAATTCTCATTGGCACACTGATACACCCATATAATTCCCTTGTACATGGTACTGAGGTACCCAGGGTATTGGGGTTCCAGGAGATCCCTATGGGCTGCAGCATTTATTTTGCCACCCACAGGGAGCTCAGACAATTCTTACACAGGCCTGCCAGTGCAGCCTGAGTGAAATAACGTCCACATTATTTCACTGCCATTTTTCACTGCACATAAGTAACTTATAAGTCACCTATATGTCTAACCTTCACTTAGTGAAGGTTGAGTGCCACGTTACTTAGTGTGTGGACACCCTGGCACGAGACAAGGTGCCCCCACATCGTTCAGAGAAAAAATTCCCTGAACTTTGTGAGTGCGGGTACACCATTACACACATGCACTATACATAGGTCACTACCTATGTATAGCGTCACAATCGTACCTCCGAACATGGCCATGTAACATGCCTAAGCTCATGGAATTGTCACCCCAATACCATTCTGGTATTGGGGGGACAATTCCATGATCCCCTGGTCTCTAGCACAGAACCCGGGTACTGCCAAACTGCCTTTCCGGGGTTTCCACTGCAGCTGCTGCCAACCCCTCAGACAGGATTCTGCCCTCCTGGGGTCCAGGCAGCCCTGGCCCAGGAAGGCAGAACAAAGGATTTCCTCTGAGAGAGGGTGTTACACCCTCTCCCTTTGGAAATAGGTGTGAAGGGCTGGGGAGGAGTACACAGAGTCAAGGGTCCCAAAACCTGGAGCAGCCAGGATATTGGTCATTCCCCTGCAGTACAGAGAGTTTCTTCTCACATGACATATCTTTGGCTGGGCATTTGGGCCAGATGAAAATTTGGGAAAGACTTGTCCCCTTGTTTCACTGGCCTTCTATGTCCGAGGACACCAAAGACTTTTGTAAGTCCTGTGTGACCTGCCAAGCCAGTGGCAAGATTGGTGGCACTCCAAAGGCCCCTCTAATCCGCTTCCAGTGGTTGGGGTGCCCTTTGAAAGGGTAGGGGCTGACATAGTTGCCCCCCTTGATCCTCCTACTGCTTCAGGCAATAGATTTATCTTGGTGGTAGTGGACCATGCCACAAGATACCCTGAAGCCATAACTTTAAGGACCACTACAGCTCCTGCAGTGGCAACGGCCCCCCTGGGAATCTTTTCCAGGGTGGGTTTTCCTAAAGAGGTAGTATCAGACAGAGGTAGCAACTTCATGTCTGCATACTTGAAAGCAATGTGGAAGGAGTGTGGTGTTACCTAGAAGTTCATCACCCCTTACCACTCACAGACAAATGGACTGGTTGAGAGGTTTAATAAAACTCTCAAAGGGACTCCCTTAAAAACTCAGGAGGAGATGGGATGTCCTGTTACCCTGCCTCCTTTTTGCTTACAGGGAGGTACCCCAGAAAGGAGTGGGCTTCAGCCCCTTTGAACTCCTCCTTGGGCAGCCGGTAAGAGGTCCACTTACTCTTGTAAAGGAGGGTTGGGAACAACCTTTAAAAGCTCCTAAAGAGGACATAGTTGATTTTGTACTTGGCCTAAAGTCCAGAATGGCTGAGTACATGAAAAAGGCCAGTAAAAACCTTCAGGCCAGCCAGGAGCTGCAAAAGCAATGGTATGACCAAAAGGCTGTTCTGATCCAGTACCAACCAGGACAGATGGTGTGGGTATTGGAGCCTGTGGCCCCCAAGAGCACTCCAAGATAAATGGAGTGGACCCCATCTAATTGTTGAGAAAAAGGGTGAGGTTACTGTAGGAGGCTGGACTGGCTTGTAGTGAGTACCAAGGGGTACTTGCACCTTGCACCAGGCCCAGTTATCCCTTATTAGTGTATAGGGTGTCTAGCAGCTTAGGCTGATAGATAATGGTAGCTTAGCAGAGCAGCTTAGGCTGAACTAGGAGACGTGTGAAGCTACTACAATACCACTTAGTGTCATATGCACAATATCATAAGAAAACACAATACACAGTTATACTAAAAATAAAGGTACTTTATTTTTATGACAATATGCCAAAGTATCTTAGAGTGTACCCTCAGTGAGAGGATAGGAAATAAACACAAGATATATATACACAATAGCAAAAATATGCAGTATAGCCTTAGAAAACAGTGCAAACAATGTATAGTTACAATAGGATGCAATGGGGAAACATAGGGATAGGGGCAACACAAACCATATACTCCAAAAGTGGAATGCGAACCACGAATGGGCCCCAAACCTATGTGACCTTGTAGAGGGTCGCTGGGACTATTAGAAAATAGTGAGAGTTAGAAAAATAACCCTCCCCAAGACCCTGAAAAGTGAGTGCAAAGTGCACCAAAGTTCCCCTAAGGACAAAATAGTCGTGTTAGAGGGAGAATGCAAGGAAAACACAAATCAGCAATGCAACAACGGTGGATTCCTGACTGAGGGTACCTGTGGAACAAGGGGACCAAGTCCAAAAGTCACAAGCAACTCGGAGATGGGCAGATGCCCAAGAAATGCCAGCGGTTGGTGCAAAGAAGCTCTTACTAGGCTGAAGAACTGTGAATACTGCAGGAACGACAAGGGCTAGAGACTTCCCCTTTGGAGGATGGATCCCCCACGCCTTGGAGAGTCGTGCAGAAGTGTTTTCCCGCCGGATGGACGCCAACAAGCCTTGATACACGCAAATCGTGCGTTTGGCGTTTTTGGACGCTGCTGGGGCCCAGGAGGGACCAGGAGGTCGCAAATTGGACCTGCAGAGAGAGGGGACGTCGAGCAAGACAAGGAGCCCTCACTGAAGCAGGTAGCACCCGGAGAAGTGCCAGAAACAGGCACTACGAGGATGCGTGAAACGGTGCTCGCCGAAGTTGCACAAAGGAGTCCCACGTCGCCGGAGACCAACTTAGAAAGTCGTGCAATGCAGGTTAGAGTGCCGTGGACCCAGGCTTGGCTGTGCACGAAGGATTTCCGCCGGAAGTGCACAGGGGCCGGAGTAGCTTGCAAAGTCGCGGTTCCCAGCAATGCAGACCAGCGAGGTGAGGCAAGGACTTACCTCCACCAAACTTGGGCTGAAGAGTCATTGGACTGTGGGGGTCACTTGGACGGTGTCGCTGGATTCGAGGGACCTCGCTCGTCGTGCTGAGAGGAGACCCAAGGGACTGGTAATGCAGCTTTTTGGTGCCTGCGGTTGCAGGGGGAAGATTCCGTCGACCCACGGGAGATTTCTTCGGAGCTTCTGGTGCAGAGAGGAGGCAGACTACCCCCACAGCATGCACAAGCAGGAAAACAGTCGAGAAGGCGGCAGGATCAGCGTTACAGAGTTGCAGTAGTCGTCTTTGCTACTATGTTGCAGGTTTGCAGGCTTCCAGCGCGGTCAGCGGTCGATTCCTTATCAGAAGGTGAAGAGGGAGATGCAGAGGAACTCGGCTGAGCTCATGCATTCGTTATCTAAAGTTTCCCCAGAGACAGAGACCCTAAATAGCCAGAAAAGAGGGTTTGGCTACCTAGGAGAGAGGAGAGGCTACTAACACCTGAAGGAGCCTATCACAAGGAGTCTCTGACGTCACCTGGTGGCACTGGCCACTCAGAGCAGTCCAGTGTGCCAGCAGCACCTCTGTTTCCAAGATGGCAGAGGTCTGGAGCACACTGGAGGAGCTCTGGACACCTCCCAGGGGAGGTGCAGGTCAGGGGAGTGGTCACTCCCCTTTCCTTTGTCCAGTTTCGCGCCAGAGCAGGGGCTAAGGGGTCCCTGAACCGGTGTAGACTGGCTTATGCAGAATTGGGCACATCTGTGCCCAACAAAGCATTTCCAGAGGCTGGGGGAGGCTACTCCTCCCCTGCCTTCACACCATTTTCCAAAGGGAGAGGGTGTTACACCCTCTCTCAGAGGAAGTTCTTTGTTCTGCCATCCTGGGCCAGGCCTGGCTGGACCCCAGGAGGGCAGATGCCTGTCTGAGGGGTTGGCAGCAGCAGCAGCTGCAGTGAAACCCCAGGAAGGGCAGTTTGGCAGTACCAGGGTCTGTGCTACAGACCACTGGAATCATGGAATTGTACCAACAATGCCAGGATGGCATAGAGGGGGCAATTCCATGATCATAGACATGTTACATGGCCATATTCGGAGTTACCATGGTGAAGCTACATATAGGTAGTGACCTATATGTAGTGCACGCGTGTAATGGTGTCCCCGCACTCACAAAGTTCAGGGAATTGGCTCTGAACAATGTGGGGGCACCTTGGCTAGTGCCAGGGTGCCCTCACACTAAGTAACTTTGCACCTAACCTTTACCAGGTAAAGGTTAGACATATAGGTGACCTATAAGTTACTTAAGTGCAGTGTAAAATGGCTGTGAAATAACGTGGACGTTATTTCACTCAGGCTGCAGTGGCAGGCCTGTGTAAGAATTGTCAGAGCTCCCTATGGGTGGCAAAAGAAATGCTGCAGCCCATAGGGATCTCCTGGAGCCCCAATACCCTGGGTACCTCAGTACCATATACTAGGGAATTATAAGGGTGTTCCAGTAAGCCAATGTAAATTGGTAAAATTGGTCACTAGCCTGTTAGTGACAATTTAAAAGTAATGAGAGAGCATAACCACTGAGGCTCTGGTTAGCAGAGCCTCAGTGAGACAGTTAGGCACCACACAGGGAACATATACATGCACACCTATGAGCACTGGGGCCCTGTGTGACAGGGTCCCAGTGACACATACATATAGGCCACAAACTTATGAGCACTGGGGTCCTGACCAGCAGGATCCCAGTGACACATAACAAACATACTGAAAACATAGTGTTTTCACTATGAGCACTGAGGCCTGGCTATCAGGATCCCAGTGAGACAGTGAAAACAGTGACAAACACTCTGACATGCACTCACAAACAGGCCAAAAGTGGGGGTAACAAGGCTAGAAAGAGGCTACCTTCTCACACAACCCCCCCCCAAACGAAGGACAATAAGGCTAACCTTGGCCAGTTGAGACTTTATTGTCTAAGTGGTGATAAGTAGAGAGTAGCTCTGCAATAGACTGGTTACTCCCTTTATCATCCACTATATGTTTACTTCCCTGTGGGGATGTAAACCACCCTGTTTGAAGTTTTTTAGCTAACCAACAATGTGAAGATGTATTTTCAGAGTTTCTATCAGTAAGTTTTAGTTTAGAGCAGTGGGAATTATCCACTGAACCTATTTGTAATGATGGAAATGCCAGACAGGAATGCTGTCTCAGTAAAGCCATAGCTGGGCAAAAACTTTGTCCATTTGGCTGGAAGAGAGAACTGGGATGCTGATTCTCTTGAGTTGGAGCAGGGCAGGGATGCTGTCCTATGAGCTCCACACTAGGGCAGGGATGCTGTCCTAAGTGTTGTGAGGCAGTACAGGGTTTCTGCACTAAAGTTTCTTTGGGAGGGTTGGAGGGATGCTCCATGTTAACTAAAATGTTGCTCTTTTTGTCACCAATGTTAGTTATCCCACAGAGAGGTACTTCTACCTCAGGGAGTCCAGCTATGCCAGCTGATGATTCCCTTGGAACAGGTGCCACCCCAGGAGAGGTTTCTCCCACCACAGGAATGGTATCCTGAATGGTAGGGTGGTTAGGGGATACTGTGATACCCTTTTTACCTGTTGATGGAGAGGGATCCTGAGTTTTCAGGCCTTCTCTCCTTTGCTTTTTCATTTCACTTGAAATGAGAGGGAACAATTCCTCAGGGATGCCCAGCATGGCTGCATGGGCATAAAACTCTACATCAGCCCAACCTGAGGCCTCTAGGTCATTACCTAAGAGACAGTCTACAGGTAAGCTAGGTGATACCACCACCTGCTTAGGGCCAGTAACTCCACCCCAACTAAACTGAATTATAGCTAAGGGAAGAAACTTAGTGGAGTTATGGACATCAATAATCTTATACTGTTGTCCAATGATGTGTTGTTCAGGAGGCACTAGGTTTTCAGTCACCAAAGTGAAACTGGCACCTGTGTCCCTGTAGGCCAAGGCCTCAACACCATTTATTAAAACTGTCTGCCTGTACTTATCCATTGTAACGGGACAAGCAGCCAGTGTGGCAAGGCCAATGCCACTAGGTGTGACAGAAACTGTCTTGGGACTGATTACATCAGTTTCCACTATGGACCCATAAGTGAACCCAACTACACCCTTTGCTTGACTGTTGCCAGCAGTCCCACCACTAGTACCACTACTGCTAGGGGCACTAGAGCTTGATGTATTAGTGGTGGTAGGCTCAGGGGGTTTACCTGGACAGGACTTATCCCCTGGCCTATGGCCTCTGTTTTTACACACAAAGCACCAAGGCTTTTTAATGTGTGCAGGTTGGGAAGAAGAGGAAGAATTTGTTTTATCCCCACCCTCTGAAGAGTGTTTAAGATTTGAAGTGGGATCTTTGGTTTTACCCTTATCCCCATGCTTATCTTGAGATTTTTCACCATCTTTCTTCTTATTGCCATCTTTGTCACCCCCTGTATGAACTTTTCTGTTCACCCTTGTTCTGACCCATTTGTCTGCCTTCTTTCCCAATTCTTGGGGAGAGGTCAGATCAGAGTCTACCAGGTACTGGTGCAACAAATCAGACACACAATTATTAAGTATATGCTCTCTCAGGATTGTGTTATACAGGCTTTCATAATCAGTAACTTTACTGCCATGTAACCACCCCTCCAAGGCCTTCACTGAATGGTCAATGAAATCAACCCAGTCTTGTGAAGACTCCTTTTTGGTCTCTCTGAACTTTATCCTGTATTGTTCAGTGGTTAAGCCATAACCATCCAGGAGTGCATTCTTAAGAACTGTAAAATTATTGGCATCATTTTCTTTCACAGTAAGGAGCCTATCCCTACCTTTTCCAGTAAATGATAGCCATAGGATAGCAGCCCACTGCTTTTGAGGGACATCCTGTACAGCACAGGCCCTCTCAAGTGCAGCAAACCACTTGTTAATGTCATCCCCCTCCTTATAAGGGGGAACTATCTTGTGCAGATTCCTGGAATCATGCTCTTTTGCAGGATGACTATGGGGAATACTGCTGCTGCCACCATGGGTATCTAAACCCATCTTCTGTCTTTCCCTCTCTATTTCTAAAGACTGTCTATCCAAATCCAGCTGTTGCTTCTTGAGCTTCAGTCTGGTTTGTTCCACTCTCAATCTATTGAGCTCCCTTTCTAACAATCTTTCATCAGGGTGGGTGGGATGGACATTTCTAGATACAGAGGTATGATGGGAATGAACAGAAGGAGACCTGTCCCTTACAAAGGGCACCCTAACAGCTTAGTTACCAGCATAATGTGAGAGCACATCATCAGTATGATGTGATTCAACCTCTGTACCAACTATGCTAGACTGTCTAGTAATGGGCAGGCTGAGAAGTTTCTTTCCTGAACCTTTTCCTGGGGGAGTCCCTGGATCAGATTGAGAACCATTAGCTACTTTTTCTACAGATTGGGCACTAATGGCCTTATCCTGTACTCTAAGCATATTAATTAACAGTTCTAAGGAAGGATTCTTCCCTACACTCAAACCTCTCTCTATGCAGAGACTCCTTGCTCCTTTCCAGCTAAGGTGATCATATGCAAGTTTGGACAGTTCAACATTTTTTCCTGTGCCAGACATTTTTTAGAGAGAGTTAAAGTGATAGCAAAAGAGAAAAAAGTTTTCAGAACTTTTTGGAAAGACAGCAAAAAACTTTTTAAACTTTTAAGAACTTTTTGAAAGTTTAGAAGTACTTTTCAGCACTTAGAAAAGAGTGAAAAGAGGAAATGCAAAACTTTTTGGCTATGTGTATATACACTGACCTTGTTTTGTATATTTTTCTCTTATGAAAAGTACAATGACAAGAGTGGTAAGTAGTCTCAAAGCACTTATCCCACCGCTGCACAACCAATGTAGGAGGCTGGACTGGCTTGTAGTGAGTACCAAGGGGTACTTGCACCTTGCACCAGGCCCAGTTATCCCTTATTAGTGTATAGGGTGTCTAGCAGCTTAGGCTGATAGATAATGGTAGCTTAGCAGAGCAGCTTAGGCTGAACTAGGAGACGTGTGAAGCTACTACAGTACCACTTAGTGTCATATGCACAATATCATAAGAAAACACAATACACAGTTATACTAAAAATAAAGGTACTTTATTTTTATGACAATATGCCAAAGTATCTTAGAGTGTACCCTCAGTGAGAGAATAGGAAATAAACACAAGATATATATACACAATAGCAAAAATATGCAGTATAGCCTTAGAAAACAGTGCAAACAATGTATAGTTACAATAGGATGCAATGGGGAAACATAGGGATAGGGGCAACACAAACCATATACTCCAAAAGTGGAATGCGAACCACGAATGGGCCCCAAACCTATGTGACCTTGTAGAGGGTCGCTGGGACTATTAGAAAATAGTGAGAGTTAGAAAAATAACCCTCCCCAAGACCCTGAAAAGTGAGTGCAAAGTGCACCAAAGTTCCCCTAAGGACAAAATAGTCGTGTTAGAGGGAGAATGCAAGGAAAACACAAATCAGCAATGCAACAACGATGGATTCCTGACTGAGGGTACCTGTGGAACAAGGGGACCAAGTGCAAAAGTCACAAGCAACTCGGAGATGGGCAGATGCCCAAGAAATGCCAGCGGTTGGTGCAAAAAAGCTCTTACTAGGCTGAAGAACTGTGAATACTGCAGGAACGACAAGGGCTAGAGACTTCCCCTTTGGAGGATGGATCCCCCACGCCTTGGAGAGTCGTGCAGAAGTGTTTTCCCGCCGGATGGACGCCAACAAGCCTTGCTACACGCAAATCGTGCGTTTGTGGACGCTGCTGGGGCCCAGGAGGGACCAGGAGGTCGCAAATTGGACCTGCAGAGAGAGGGGACGTCGAGCAAGACAAGGAGCCCTCACTGAAGCAGGTAGCACCCGGAGAAGTGCCAGAAACAGGCACTACGAGGATGCGTGAAACGGTGCTCGCCGAA